>NW_019213541.1:34779-97732 GCF_002532875.2 Varroa jacobsoni | reverse complement strand
TTTTTTTCAGTATTATCCATCGATTATACGTTTACTAACCTGTGTTATTCCCCGCCAATTAACCAGCTATATTTAATAGAAGGAACAAGATCCGAACCACCATGAGATCCTTATAAATAGTTAACGCCTTTAAAGGCGAGTACTTGGAAGTTGAGTTAGTATAGTAGGTTGTTAAGTAAGTCTTCAGTAAAATATATGGAAATATTTTTCTCTCGAACACAGTGCGACAATACATTTTATTTATCTACGAAGGTGCGCACCCCCCCGCTAATCACGTTCACGAAGCCTATTGTGAAATTGAATGCTCTCCCGGGGATATGCTCTTTTTTATTATATGGTTTAACTAGTAAGCTATCTTGTCAGCGATCGAGTTGCTGAACGAACATTTAACGCCATACTCGCTAAGTTCCTTCTACTCAGATTAGAAGGTCACCGTTGTACCAACGCTTTCAAGTATCCAAAGGTGAATCTATTGTGTCCCACACGCTTCTCTATGAACCGATAGATACAAGCATATTGCTGTTGGAGAATTAAGCATTTGTTTGCAAAGGACGAAGTGGCCTACGAGAAATCAGCTCATTGAATGCAACAGTTTGGAATTAATACAATAAAGAAAGAAGACAAATAAATTAGTTATTTGAAACTGAAGTAGGACAGCAAAAGTTCAGCGATGCAATAATACCGTGTCCAGTTCTCTCATATTCAAAAATTGAACAACCCTTAGGCCACCTAGGCTGCATATTTGCTGTAGGCCTGCATCTTTACAATTAGAATGAACCGGTTTTCGTCTGACACTAAGAGTAGCGGATGAATGCATGAGCGTCATAAACACGCCGCAAAGGGGCCCAACCTTGTATATGAATATGATCGTGAATAAAAACAATGTCGACCAAGTAAACCCCGATCTTCAGTAAAACATGCCAATAAGAAACTATTGAACTATTAGTGCAGCCCAGTGGGGTGCTTAGGGCCTGTTTCTAAAACATTTGGTTCGACCAAAGTTCTAAATGGTCTTTCTATCTTTCCCTATTCCCATTTATTCCTAATGCCCATCTCGTATCCATTCTCATACATTCCTCTGACCCCACCACTGCGTTCCACAATCTTGTGACCTTTCCCCATGCAGCAAGGTTCGTTGCCATATACTCCACCATTTTCCTGATTATTTTTCTCTGGTCCTTATTGGCTGGGCTCAATTGTCGCTTCATTTAGAGCTGTGCAACGTAAGAGTATGAGTACTTTTCCCCAGCGCTGCAGGGAGCGCATAAATCTATTTGGGCTCTTCCTTTATTCACCATGTAGGATTGGAATTGTCCATTAGCAATACCTGTGTTACATCGTACGTCAGCGCTCTTTCCGCTCCCAGCCACATCCATACGTCTGGTATCCAACTTTTCGTCTTTTATTCCAATTCTCACTGTTCTCCGAACCTCGCGCCAGACATCAATTCCTGGCCCTTCCAGTCATGGTCATATCCATATCATCCCTTTTCCATACCATACCGTCTCCCTAGAAGGAACCACAGCACTACTTTGGTTAGAAATAGAAACGTTGAAGTCGAGACCGTTTAGTAGGCCCGGCTTACCCTGAACGCCAGCTTTCTTCGGGCCCATCTTAGTGAGTTCCTATTCTATGATGGTTGCAAGGCCATGTTTCCTATATGGGTGATAATTACAGCGTCACTGAATCCGTAACCGAGCCTGGAATCTATGGTTGCCCCCAACGCTCCGCCAATTCTCAGGCTCGCTGGGCCTTTACGAAACGTTTTCCATGTTCGAACAGTTCGGTGTCGAAATCTCTCGCCTCTTTCCTGATTTTTATCGGGTGGCCAGCTACCGCAAGGCTAATTCCTCTTATCCACTTCCGACCTGTTAAATACAAAGCCCCGTCTTTTCGAATGCCAACCGTTAGTGGTTGTGATCGATCCATTATGGTACTCTCTTCAAGGCTGGCTTGGGCTAGCATTTCGGCTCATTAATCAGTGTTTCAGTCGAAGTACCTCGCCATAAACTAGATTATAAATATCTATGTATTCATCCCCGCTCCCCCCGCGCGATCGCTTTCCGATCATTCAGATAAGATAGGATCATCCGGCAAAGGTTATGTGATATATCCTTTCTTCTTAGTGCATTTATAATGATCCCTGATTATTCTGATATTAAAGACATTTTGAAGCGCATAACCCTTACACCTTTTCCTCCTCGCCCGTGCCAGAACCTTTTTGAGTGCTTTCTGGGGTAATTTCCTTTCCTAAAAAACCGTATTATGCGTTTGGTAGTAAACCCTTTTTGTTTGTTATCCTGTTAAACATATACAGCAAAATGTGTTCGAATGTTTCCCATTGTGTCTAGCTTTTCTGGGCCTTGGAGCTGGAATCAGGCTTGTCCTCTTCCATATTGCTGAGAAGTGCCCTTTCCTGGGAGGCTCACTCACCGATTTCAGCAATGAGCTACTCCCGCCAGCCGCGCGCATCACTGCTTCAGATGACTGCTGAAGCAGTTGGTGCGTCCGAATTTTTGTTCGGTCTGTTGTGCTGATTACGCGTTAGATTATCTGGACTTGGTCTACGGCAGTTTTTCAATAACGCGAACGAGATATGTTTCTTTCGTACATCTGTCGAATTCAATGGATATAAACAACGCTTCCATAGTCACGCTAGACGCGTCTCCTTACGACCGTCAGTTCAACATCTCTCAGCTAGCTCATATATGGCGTAATAATAATAATATTCTATAATATCTGAAGAGGATAGGACTTGTTATTGTTGAATAATTTTTGCCTGTTCTATTGATCTTGCTAAGTAGGCAATCGTCATTGGGGTTAAGGGGCAGTAACTATGTTCTTTCATTAGCTGATTAGCCATTGAGCATAGAAGTTCTGGTAACTTGGTTAGTGAGATAGCTGTTGCATGTATAGTTGCGGCATTTGTTTTATCCATCTAAGTGTTGTGAAGTCTTTGTCTTTGATGCCTATAGTGAGATCACGTATGCAGCTGATTCAGCTTACCCTCGTGTTTGTCGAGGCAGCGCACGATTCTGGCGCGAAGGCGGTAGCCTAGGGAAGTAATCAAATAAATTAGGCGGACGCAGTCCTTCCTGTTGCACTTCTACTCTGACCGATAGTAGTTGATATTCAAGTTGATTGTAATTTTTTCACTACATAACCAACTCTGCAAATTGTTCAAACCGACCGTTTCATGTTATCTATGTGGCGCATTTTTCTAATTGCAGGTGGATATCCAATAAGAATGTCCGATGAATGCGACTCTGACTGATCTCTCGCTAAAAACATTGATGTAAGCATTTGTACATTGTATATGTGGTGCCTGCCTGCCTGCCTGCCTGTCTGACTGCGTATTCTGTGTGCTTTCACTATTTGCTCATAGAAATTTTGAAATAGAAACATCATTTGAATATGATCTGATATTGAAAAGGTGCGTTTGATAGTCAGCCAAAAAAGCCTACATTCATCCTACATGTCAGTTTCGCTTCTGATACCTCTCCCGTTCTGCGATGGTTAAGCTTTCCTCTATAAAAGTATTGCCGGTTAAAATTTAACTGCTTTCTGTGAACTAAGCACGTGCCGATTGTATTACTCTGTACCGCAGTAAATCAAGATGTCGAAACTTTGCTGGTATATTTCCTCTTTCTCCAAATAGTAATCGAGTAATTTTGCAGTCTGTACTACTATTGGACTGTCCCCTAAGTTCTGTTACGTTTTCGTTTCGCAAACAAAACTGGCTGAGTCAAGAGGAGCAGTTGTTGTTTACGTTCGCAGAATGAGCTTCCTTCTCCTGGTATCGCGGTCGATTCAGGAAGACATTAAAATCCTCAATTGATTCCATTTGAATTCATAGGTGAGTGTTCGTCGGATTGCAGGAGGTAGGGGGATCAGCCACATCAATCGTTCAAGGACAATTACGTCAGCTGAGTAGAGATCTAAGCTTCTCATGAGTCGATCGCGCGCCAACTAATAAACCGTACGTGCACAGCTGAACGTCTTCTAAAATAGACGTAAACAATTCTCCTTTGGTGAAGACGTTTACGGCTGATGAAGAGTGAACAGTGAATCGATAATAACGTCACCCGGGGCAGATCATGTACATATTAGAGAAATGCTGGAGTCGTACGCTAAACCCGGAAAAACTGATTAATCGCCACCATGCACAAATTGTACTAGTTTGAACTTGTTAAGTACTTTCCGGCACGTAGAATCGTGAGACTAATGCAGCGGCGACCGCAGTCGCTGTGTGCCTCATTGGAATGGATTGTGAACACATATCCCACATAAACATGGCTCCCTGCGTAGAGTCCTATAGCAAGGTCCATTAATTTATACGTGCACACTAAAACTTTGAATGTATTCCTTGTTATATACATGTATATGGCTGACAATTAAGACATTCGACCTACCGTGCATAACACGATCTGTGAATGTTCATATGCTAAAATGGTGCGATGTTTAGCATGCGGCTATAGATATTAAAAATAGTTATCACGAGACACCAGAAAAATGCCATGCTAGTTCTATACATACAGCCCTCATCCAGCGTTACAGAAACAATTTCAGAAATAGAATGCCATGCCTTGTTTGTGCCTTTGTGTATTCGCCTTTGAAAAAAAGAAAGAGAAATATTCATTCCCTACCCTAATATTTCGTCGATACTTTTCAGCCGCTATTCCCTACATTATACATTATTTAGTTGAGACTGCCTCGCATATCTAAGGAGTCATCAAACGTTTTAAAATAGCAGTGATAGATGTTATTTTATCCATCTGTATGCAATCAGCGACGACCATTTTTCTCCCAGTATCTATTGTCAACCTAATTTCTTGAAGGCTTTCTGAAAATTATGACCTTGGAAATGTTTCGTTTTCTATAAGCGCATAGGTTCATTGATTTCCCTTATGTATCTAAGGGTATGCCCAACGGTGGTGCCGAACGTTAAATTCGAAACATTTGTGCGCCATGGAAGCTAGAATAGCTGAAGCCCGCGAAATTTGAAATTCAATACTAAGTAAGTACAAACCAACGATCCAGCATTGTTAATTCAAAGTTCAACCGTTACCTCCGCGACAGCAGACGACTATGCTTAACCAATATATTATTATTCGTTGTATCTACCAAAGCAAAATTTCTTTTCATCTCAAACTAGGTCAAACTCCGATGCAAGCATATGGAATATTTAATAAATTATTATTTAGTACTCTTAAGATTGTCTAATGACAAAAGCCCCGAAACCTTAAGCCGTTTCGCATCCATTTATTCCTGTTCCTGTGTCCCAACATCCATTATGCAATGTATGTGTTTGATCTACCTTAATGCTAGCAGAATATCTTCACAACTCTTCATCACGTATATCAAACAGAATCTAAACAAATGAATAGCTGAGCCGTCACTAGAGATAAATGCTAACTAAAAGACGTTCCAGAAAACAGCCACAACAGGGGCTAGTTTTTCTGATATTCATGTCTTTATACAGCCTAATCTGCGGCCCCATTCTAGGCTAACAATATGGAGGTTGTTCGATATCACTGTAGACTTTTCTAACAGATAAACCTTACTCGTTCTACTTATTAGCAACTACAATGCCCTGGTGCTACACAAGCAGAAGGCAACTTGAGATTTGTTTGTATCCCGCGAAGCGGGTCATCTGTAGGATAAAGTGTCCACACTCCAAAAAGCACAGTTTCTAAATCGGCATAAAGACGCTTTCTCTTGCTCTCAAACTTCCCATTGCACCTGCCTAAATCATTTGCCTGCCTTTTGTTAGCCTCGAAATTTGTTACCTTCGAAACAGCTGTTAAATATTACAAAAGGCTGATTAATTACATTTAAGTTTGTTAAACTACACTTTTCCTAATAAACGTATATGAACGTATCGAATGTAGTCATCCACTGAGAACGAGATACGTTACTAAACGGACTGTTCCAACATTTCTAAATGCCAACAATAGAATACTTGATGATACTTTCAAATCAATATTGACCACTTTTCTCTACTTATTATATATATATATACTTATATCTCTACTAATATTAAGTATTATCGTGAGAAATTGATTAACTAGTCTATTTGCCATACTGAACTTTCGTTGCTTCCATTTTGGCCTTCAGCAAAATGCACCCGATCAGCTTTCATCCATTTGACCCTCGAAAGCTCTCTAGGCTTATTCAGCCATAACCACATACACTCAAAATTTTATTATTTAAGCAGTTCCACACTAATTGGTCATTGAGGTTAAACATGTACCTGTCATAAATAAGTTTCCCACAAGACTGAGTAAGAGCCTTCCTTGCTCAGCTTTGATCTTCGCTCACCGACGGAGATTGATTAACTTAAACAAGTTACTTTATTCGGTTTAATCAAACTAGTCCTGTAAGGTTAGAATTAATTTCTATATTTAACGAGCGTCTTTAGTCAAGATGGTTTCCGTTTTTGTGGGTGCCTCGACTAGCCGAAATTGCGATTTATATAGGGATCGTGTACGTTCTTTAACAAGCAAAGGCTTTCGCTAGAAAGACATATCAGATACTCGGATAATATTGATATATTATTGTTATTATCAGTATTGCGATAATATGTGTTAATTGCTTGTTTCGTTGATAATTATAGTGAAAAAAAAATAGTTTTTGGCTTATTGTAAACGCTATAAATATTGTCACTTTACATTTACTAGCTAGTAATATGGTTTTCATTCGTTTATACATTCGAGCGACAGCTCATCAACGCCAATTGTAAGTTTTCTAGGACGACAAACGATGTCGACCATAACTTCCTGATTTTAAGATTCGAAGGAATAAATTCTTGCTGTATTTTTTTATAAAACATTGTTTGCCAGGACATCACTTCTGAAAAAATCCGCAAGCCAATGTTTCGCTATTTGCCTAATACTATAATGTCCGTGAAGACTGAGTTTATTCATGAATCTTTTCATCTCATGTCACTAAGCTGTGCGATCGAGGAGACCCTATTTGAAAGAGAGAAAGTCGATCAATTTGGAAAAAGTACACGGCATTTTTAGTGGCCTAACTTTACAGCAGGCACTTGAATAGGTCACAATGCGCAGGCATAATACCTTGGCTATAACCTGTTTTATTTTTTTGGCTGGAACTTTGCATCGCGCTTCGGATTACTGTAGTATACTCTCGTACGCATTCCCATGATGTAATATTTTTTTATTCCGCCTTTTGTATGTCCAGTGCAGTCAGTTTTCAATCAGCTCCTCGTCAGATCTTGAAACTGGAACAAGTCGGGGATTGCATCGACAATTTGGTCATATCTGAAAAGTTTATATAGAAGGTCCCTTTACGTTATACTATATGTACCTTTTGACTATAAGCATTCTTCTTCTAAGCCAAACTGGACGCTTGTGCCGACCAATATTATTTTATTAGAGGGAAAGCAAATATTACGAGCAATGGTATTATAACACTGCCTGCTATACTGTAAGAGACTCGACAACGCAATAGGTCGTATTGGCGAAGTTAGGGCATATGTAGACGCTTCGTTTACGGTTATGAGAAAGAAAATTTTATATAGTAACATTATTGCTTAGAGGAGGTACACAGACAGATGTACAAGTCAGTCTATATTTAAAAAAATATCCTACGCAGCTTAATAGACATCTCAAGTGATCAAAACATACATTTTTCGTTCGCCTCGAAGATATAGTAGGACATTAAAGATGTTATTGCATTATAATCGGAGAACTTTTGCAATTGATTAAGAAGACATAACACTGCGCGCTCTGTTTGTTTACTATGTATAACAAAAATATGCTTGTTTTAGATCAACTATATGGATAGTGTATGGGTGTTATGGAGTTTGATGTCTACGAAGGAAAGGAACAGAAGCTAGTTGTTTGTTGCAAGCTATACAATATAAAGAATAAGCACCTCAATCATTTTACCGCAGAACGTTGCAAGGGCAAGCTATCCCTGTTGAGACAAATGCATAGAGACCCAAGCGGAACCATAGCAGGAATGCAATCTGCTTCAAAGGGCTAATTTTTTTTTTAATTTAGTTCATACCTCTAGTACTAGCTATTTCAATTTCTAGTACTATAGAGGGCCTATTCTGGAGAACTGCTTTAGACAAATCTGTTTAGGGTGTATCCATATCGATATAGGGCTCATTGGTCGACTGATATACGCTTTGCGCAGTAAGAAACAGGCCAGTACTCCCGACATCAATTTATGTAATAGGTATATGAAAGGTGTTTATACAATACATAGCATTATCAGACCTTTCACAACGGCGTCTTTTTAAGGTCATAATGTATTTGCACGATACTTTGGATTTGTAAGTGCCCTCTGCCAGGCTCTGGTTTAAAGTATAAGTTTGAATATAGCTAGCCGGCATATATAGCATAGCAGTCATAATCAAATGAAGGTCCTGTAAACAGGTGCACTTCCCTAAAGCAAATCGTAACAAAATATTTTGCAACTTATAGAGCGCATATATTAAAAGCCTATCAAGTTTTGTCCGACATTAACGTCAAGCGACATTAACAAGATTTTTTGAGCCACAATCTTCGCCACGAGCTCTTTTTAATATAAAACACGGTAGAACTGTACACGATGTTATATTTACTAGTAAGAATATTTCACATGCAAAATATGCACACGCGATCTCTTCATATGTGTAGAACCTTTATGTGGCAGGGTTTTATTTAAAAAAAAAATTATCACAGACTTATTCGGTAAGTCTGCGATAATTTTTTTCCGTTGATCCGACACACTCAAGCTACAACATCTGAATATTTTGTAGCTTCGTAGGTAATGCGTTCATTCGTTCTTCCAAGTGCGCTGGCTACTCTGTGCTGCCCATAGTAACACATGATAGATGGAGCCGCTCAGAGCTGCCAAATGCTCACCTCATCTATGTTACGCGACAGTGTTATTCATTGGCTTGCTTTGCGCGCATATCAACAGCTTGGCCATCGCAAGCACCCATCGGCTTCAACAGAACACCTGCAGTATAAGAGGGATCAACTGGGGGATCCATTGTGAGATGCAGATCTAACTTGGGCCTATCTTTTACCGTGTTTCGAGCTGGTACACACTGGTTTTGGCTAGAGAGAGAAAAAAAAAAACCGAAGCAAACGGAGATGAGTCTCAAACCCAACAATAAGCGCTTTTTGCAAACGCGTTCGTGCTATCGGGTCTTGCTACATGCTATTGCGGGAAGGGTCGGGATGCAGGCAAATGGTTGGTAAAATGGGCCATCAATAGCAGCGCAGTCGGATGCCCATCGTGGTGGCAGGTAGGGCAGGCTCGACAGCCTGCTCCGTGTCACCGTGTTCCGAGAAATCGCACAAGTAGTCATCTATCTGCAAAAGACAGCTGAATGGATATCTGGTTTTCGTAAATTATAGACATCGATATTAAGAAATACCCTAATGCATTTAAATTGGTTGGTGCTACTTCAGTGCGTTAACGATAGCAGAGCTAACGTATTATGATTAGGTACGAGATGTTCGCGTGAATAGATAAAGAAGAAAGTATTATAACACTTGCCATATCTATTTGTGAGTGCGCGATAAAAGCCGGGAAGATCTGATGACGAGAACTGCAATCTAACAGCCCTATTTTAATACTCAGCGTCTTCTAGAGAAATGTGTATCTTAAATCTTGTTCAAGATATGCAAGCCTAGTGCCGATTAAGGAACTAAGGCCAATAATAAATTGCCTGTCCGTGGTTGCTCGCATACTATTATTTCCAATTTTCTTGCCTGAACGGAGCACACGTTTTTTGCCATCGATTAAATGAAAGGTGGTCACTAAAAATATCCAAGGGCCAAACAACTTGTCGTTTGCAATCGCTACATAAAAAGCGCGGCCGGGGTATTTATTAGAGTAGACGTCCACAGCGAACTGATTAGAAAACTAGAGCTAACTAACCTACTTTGAAAATGGATTGGCTTTATATCACGCCGATGGCTTCCAGCACGATACAAACGTGCCTATTTTTAAATTCTCATTTAACACATTCATTCTATTGCATCATTAGAATGATCTTCGAAAAATAGTTTCTTTTCGCGTCGTCAATTAGGGCGTAGGTCGTTTCGGTCGCAGTTGTATTACGGCCTTGCAAAGGACGAAGTGTCAGAGCGCAAAAATATCGTGTGTGTGTGTGTGTGTGTTGTGCATACTGTGCAGTTTGCGATTATATGACTGACGTACGTCGTGACTGTGTAAATAACTAAATATGGATGCCTATCAAAGATATGTACGGATAGATTTTCTGAAACTGCTGAAGCTTCATTTCACATCGAATGTGTCAGCTTTGTCATACTTTTGACACCTGTTATAAATTATAAGCTCTGCACAATAATAAGTTTATACTGAATGAAGTAATTCACGAGGTGGATACCTTTATAGAGTCATCTTATCTCTCCTTCTGGTTTCATTTTGGAACTTTCTACGCTTGAAATTTAGCGATGAGATCCCTTAGAAAGTAATAATCATCATCTTAGTGGGTAGCTCTCGAAGTGTTAGTGCAAGTACACCGGAGTTGAAGCGGAAAAAAACAGGCGCTGATGAAGGTCCATCGATTTGCTGCTGCTGCTTAAAAAGAAATCATTGTTTAGGTGAATAAAGATCTATCAGTTAGTCCTGCCTGTTCCGGCCACTTACTACAATATTCTATGGGAGTCCCTGTCTATACTGACGGATCAGAAGGCCCATGTAACTATTATTTGGTTTGTTCTATGTACCGTTCTTGTACGGCACCTATGCGGCATCAGTAACTAGGCTAAGCAGGCCGTTGGATAGGTCCTGACGTAGAGCAGTCTACTTACAGATGATAGCTAGCATCCTACGGCATATTTCTGTAGTTTTGTTCATTACTAGAATTGAAGAAGTTTTAGTTACTCTCTCTCTTTTTTTTTTTTTTTTTTTTTTTTTTACTTAATCCGTATGATTCGGTCCGCTGTTTGCACATTCATCTGACTGCAACGGCTCAGACATCATGTTCTTTTTTCATTTTTAGCAACCATGATTATCGGTTGCATGGCACAAGTGACCTTTGTTAGGTCACATTTCATAGATGACCTACGCCAAAGAAGGTTATATATATGTGTACCAAAGAAATAACTGTATATATTTTGCAATTCTCGTGTCTTTTTGTAGCCTACCTTGAAGACCTGTAATAGCATAAGGGGTGGGTATGACATAAACCGAAGGACCAATATTATCTGTAATAGATAGTTTCAAGCGAGCGTTTCATAGATCTTTGTACTATTGCGTCACCGGCAACAACAGCGATATTTGTATAAGAAAATAGTCTTTTAAGGAAATAGAGAATCGAAAATCAATTTTAGAAGTTCAAATTAAATTTCGCCATGGCCAATTGCCTAAATGGGCGGCGTTTCGGTCCTTCCCTAATCAGAATTGATAGAATCATTACCTTTCAGTTCCGAGTCGCGTGGCACTCAGATCCCCAATTTCTATAACGGTGTGCGAAGCCTTCGATGCTCACCAGTATCCTCGATTGTTTTTTAATTTCGAAAAGAGGTTCCACAACCTAAAGTACAACACACGGTGACGACGACGAGACGAACCTGATCGTGTACACGAGACATTTCATGATTTCTACTAATATGATCTATCAGATCTAGAATAAAAAACGTGTGAACTATAGAAAAATAATGAAACAGGCTATATATATATAGCCTGTTTTTGTTTGTTGTTGTTTTCGTTCGGTAACGGTTCAGTAAGGAAAACGACTTTTCTGTAATATACAAGACTGCTTCGATCTCATGTATTTTGAACCGTATTTTTAAATGTGGGTGGTGTGAACATTCGCAACAGATCTTATTCATCTTTCAAAAAAACACAGCACAAGTGTGCTTTTCATGGCAAAAATACGGCTTTCTTCAGTGCATTGGTCAAAAGGTCACGTGGTAACTTTTTGACACTTTCGACCTAAGAAGCACACTCCACGTAAGTTTTTTCCATTCGTGGATCTTTTTTCGATTCGAGGATGGCTGCGAATTACTCTTGATAGAATATGCTTATTACATTTTTTTTTTTAACCATCTCAACGTACGGAAAATAACTTGTTTCTGTACGAAGGTCGCTTTCACGACCCAGAACATAAAACAAGAGACAGATCGAATATTGCGTATGTGTGCATCTACGAAATATCCCTAGCAATATAGTAATGAGATGCAGGTAAATCTGCTTTAAAATCACCCTAAATCATCAAGCAAACTTCCATTAGATGCTTGCTACTTACTACTGGTTGCAGGAAAGCAAAAAACAACGCTTAGGAGAAGCAAGAATAATGACATTAAGATAAGTTAACTAAAATCGATGTTGTTTTTTAAACTTAGCAACCTTCTTCGAAGTGCTTGTGTCGTATAAGTCTAATGGACTTCCTTACAGCATTGGAGGAATTCACTGCATGAACAAACTTGAGAGAATTAAGTAGGATATACACGTTTGAGCTAGAGTACAGAGATAAATCTAAGGTAAGTTGCATTCGTTTTTCGTTAATAAACTGTCCTCAGCAGTTTGCCGTCAACCTGTCATGGTTCCTTGCTTTATATTATTAAGGTATTGCAGCGCGCAAAATATGTAAGTTCGATCCTTTGGATACTAGCAAATGTGTCTAACATCTTATACAATGACTCGAGGATACATGGAGACGCCTACATAGTAGCATTAGGTGCCCATAGATTTACACGTTTTTATCAAACAAAGGTTCTTCTTTCATAGCGTGTTTTTATCGTATATAGATTAGCAGCTGTATGATGATGTTCTTATTTGTCCAAGGAAGGAAAGAAAATGAAAAAAATATTCTTAACAAACTAAAGCTAAAAAATAGATGTAGGATGATAGTCTGTTTTCACGCTAGAAGCTAAGGCGTTGTTACGTAAAAAATATACTGTATATTTTGTTATAAGTCGAATATACTAGTTCGACTTTTCGGAAAGCTTTAAAAGCACGAATGAAAGGCAAATTAAAGAAGTATTTCGTTTTATTTTTGCACGGGAATGATTACGAGTAAACGCTGCTATGTGGCACCTTGCCTACGCGACGTAGCCAGTTACGGGCATCAATTTGCACATCTGCCCAAGCATTAGATGATTTCGCTGTCTAGGTCTAAGTCAAACGAATTATCAGGACCTTATATCAATCTTTTGTCAATGTCTGTGGGCGCGAGAGCCCGCGTAACATCGATATTTCATCAATACCGATCCTCTTTGAAAAATCCGAGAACGACAGATTGGTGACACAGTGGACCGGTCGGAAGCAATCACAACCATGATAAAAATTTGCCTGAGTGGCTTTTTTAGATCTCCTTCACTTCTGCTTCTTATTATTATTGTTTGATGAAGTTTTTGGCATAAAAGACATAGAAATGCCACTTAGTAGAAAGCTTGTGGATTATACAGCGAATGCAGAACTACTAACAGCGATCACTACCTTAAGCCTCAATCCAAAACTGACCAATCAAACCTGCGCGACGCAAGGCCCTTTTCGGGTTGCCTGGGTAAAAGGCAATGTTTTTAGGCAAAGGAAAGATTTTTGACGCTGCCGACTTGTGTCCTATTGGCTCCACGCTTTTCTCCGAAAAAATCGTCGGACCGCTTTTAACGAAGTAGGTAGAAGCAATGACTTGGCTTAATGAGATAGTTTGAAGCAGGTTCAAATCTCAGTTTGAACATCCCACGACCATTAGTCCGATTACGCGTCCAGACCGTACGTTGATTGTCAATCGTATGCCACGGAAGAACAAAATTCAAAAGTTTTGCGTCGCGGTTGGCACATTTTGGATTTCTAATTTCTAAAATTGATGAATATTTTTGTTACCTGATAATCCTTTTTACATATTTTTCCGCAAGCTACACTCCGTATTTTCGTATGCATGTGTACAGCCAGTGTCTTGGGCCTTCCGAAGAGTCTTTTGGCGATGTCAGCTACGTTTTCCTTGCGGCAAATTTCGCTTGGAGCTCGTTTGCTGAAGAGCTAAACGATACAATTCTCATGAAACTGTCAACAGATCGTCATCTTAATTATCTCCACCTTTCATGTCTATCTAATCAAATAGGACGAAAAGAAACTCGAATATATTTTGAGATTTAAAGATGAAAAAGCCTAAACAGGAGTATACTACTAGACCAATTAGAACATTTCCATGATAAGGCATATGTGCAGAACTAAATTGCTCTACCCTCATGCTAGTAATAGATCTTTCAAGTTTTTCCTCCGCAAGGTATCAGGAGGAAATTATTCCCTTAGGGTTAAAAGGTTTCGCCACGATAGCTCTCACAGTGGAAGGTGTTTCAACAGCAAGCTATGAAAAAGATACTAGGTCCGCGTTTTCGGAAAAATCTGAAAATGCGTTAAATTCCGCATTGCGATGTAGATTTCGAAGTAAAAATTTAAAGAAGACGCAGCTCGTCTTTGCTCCACGAATCATCTAGTTAAAATGACAGGATAGAAATGATTTCTTTTAGCTTGCCAGTAATGCCCTATTACATACTACTATATAAAAAAATGAGAGTGAACAATTGGATTTCAAAGTAAGTGTCCGCTCATTGGATTGCTATCCAGATTGACAGTGACTTTTAGGCAAAAAACCGTAACAATAGGTTCTCTAGCCATTTGGCTTTTATTCGGGTTAATACTAAACACCAATCTGTCGGTAGTTCAGAGTGTATGGCCGATTGCTTGGGTTCCATTTACAGTAGGACCAGCAAAGGAAAAAGCCCTCAGTGCATATACGATGCAACATCAGTTGTAATGAGTGTATTGTAAATCTAGGTTAAGATGTAAGGTACCATAGCGAGTGCGCGGTGATAATTAGCAGAGACCTAATTAAAATATTTTTTCGTGTCTAACAACATTAATATATCTAGCCATATTTTTGTAACCCTGTAATTACTTATTACGAATCATGTCGATGATCCGACGCTGCCTATACATTTATGTTTGTTACGAACGAAAAGAGCATAGCTCGTTTAGTTTTCCGGTAGAGTCGAAGTATTTAAAATAGGTATGAACCCAAGACCAAAATAGGTTACACCGATCGAGGCCTTACGCAGCCGTAGCAAAAACGTAACAGTGAGACCCAAGAAGCAAACATTATTTAAATTTATTAGAAAATCAGATATGTTAAGTTCTATGCTGGCTTGGCACGTCCTATTCCTATTATATATTTCACCTAATTTAAACTAGTAGACTATAACGAAGTAGCCTGATTGATAGAGGATAGTTAATATATTTGACCAGATAGCAAAAAATTTGCCAAAGAAAACTACATAAACGTCAAATGTAGTTCAGATCTGGTCATAAACAATTACATAAGTAGGAGCTTGATTCTCTAGAGGAGGGTTAGGTGTACGTATAGAATTCAATGCGCTGGATAGAGATACCGTCCTGCAGGATTGGCTTTCACGTATTGCGCCCTCTGTTGTGCATTTATGTTCAACAGCGACTCCGAGCTTGAAGCGGGTAGGAAATCTGAGGTGTAGATTACGTCGTCAATTATAAAAAACCTTATTGCCATTCCCGCGAAAATTTAGTCGTACAGCTGACCAGTAAGCAATATGAATTGAATTTACGAAAATCGCTCAAATAACATTCCCAATTCAAGTAATTAGGTAATTAAACTTCTGCATATATTTTTGGCGAAAACACGTATTTTTTATCTCAACAAAAAAAAAAACTCACGCAGGGGTTAGCAGAAATAAAGAAGTTCCTAGATAATTAGTTGTATGATCCAAACTGTTAAATGAAAGACATGACTCTCAAGAAAAAAGAGGTCCGGACTAGAGTAGAGTATAGCTTCTATCGTTCGGGTTAGTCAACTTGGATGCTATACTTATGCTGACTATGCTTATGAGCAGCACTGAAGAAATAGTATGGAACCTCAGTATCTACAATAAAACCTATACACTTAACAGTCAGTGAAGTTGACAGTTGGGAGATCCTCTAGCTAGCATAACAAACTCTTTCGCTTTGACAAGGGCTTCTATAACCATGGCCAGTTGCCGATACCCCCCCACATGTCTGCATTATACGTAAAGAAAAATCGAAGTACCATTAAACTTAATGTCGTGGAACCTTTGCTGGATGACCCAGAAGGGCCAGCCAAGGATCGTCCGGGCTCCCGTAGATACAGTACATACGTATAGTAGAATTAATTGAATCCTTACTCGTTAAACTAACATCTAGATGCAGGCTGTATCTTATAGCTAGCACAGCAGCATTCGCTGATGGTGAGCTTGGCCAACTATTTGCTATTTTAATCATCAACCTATAATGGCTTAATAGACATATCAATACTCACTAAGGATCTCCCCGCCGGCATTAAGTGAGAAGTGAGTCTCTTTCTAAATTTACTTCAGCAGCATCAAACGATCACGTGAGGATCATTTAGGTCAAAACCCAATGACGCGTTAGATATGCTCGAAAAGTAGATAAATATAGAATGATGAACCCTATACAGAAAACCTCCGTACTCAGTCAAACTCTAAAGTTTACACTGAAGGTCAACAGCAAAACAAAATTGGTCGTTCAGGCCTAACTGGGCCGTTAGTGCTTCAAAAAACAATACTATTGCAAACACAGTAGGGACTAATGGGCGACGAATTTGGCCCTGTTTCTGCCATGAATCATTAGATTTATACTGCGTGCAATCATGTTACACGGAATGGCAAAAAAAAAAGTTTACACTCGTGAGTAGTATCAAGTTGGTATTTAAGTTTGTTACGCACCATAGACAAAGTAAAACTGAAACTATTTTTTATTGAAATTGAACCTGTCATTTTTAGCCAGCTCAATTTATCGTAGCTTTCGAGCAAGTGAACACGTTTTAGTCCTCATCTTTCTACGACTTTTTTGTCCATTTTTCTGGTCGCAAAGGATGTGTGCTTAAAGAACGCGTCCGGCAAAATGAAAAAGCTTTCTCCTTGGAACCGATCCATTACTCGATCTGTCTGTAAACTTCACTCTCTGTTGTGAAGTGTTTGCCTTCCTAGTTACATTGCATCGGCCAAAGCAAGCGATAATCGCGTGATGCAATGTCCGGACTCTACACCGTACATTCAAGATATTTTTCTGTTGGGTTCAGACGCAACCAGATGAGTTCATTTGCATAGCATGCCCCTCTAGCGTTTTCCTCATATCTGAGTTAGTTGTAGAGTAACATTCCCTTCCTGTTCCACCATACGTAAAGGTGCATCTCCTATGAACTATTCTCCGTGATATCGAATTAGAGGGAATCTAACGATTATGACTTCTGCTTGGGGTTACCATAAAAAATGAACATCTATCTATCTCAAGTAACGATCTTCAATAGAAATTCCTCTGCTTTCTGTCGTATAAACAACAGGCAAAGACATATTGTCAGATGTTTTTTTTTTTTTTTGTTATTTCCACAGAGTTCCTCCCTTTTGGATCCTCCCTTGTGCATTCAGATGATTGACAATAGATCATTTGGCTTACCCCTCGCCGCGCAAAAAACTATCGAATCGATTACACCAATCTTGCTAAAGGGGCATCCGCAATTCGTCGCTGTTCACTTGCAACCGTCCGGAGCGTGATTTGTCGTTCAAGCTGAAAAGTCCACTTCTGAACTGATTAAATAAGAACGGGTGGGTAGTCCGCTCACTTTCGACTCTTTTCAACTCGGAAGAATTTCTTCCATTACGGAGGTAGTGAAGAAGACAACGTCGGGTACACGCATCAAATCACCACTTCTGAATGAAGACAACCACGTACAGGCAAATTTCAGCTGAATATGGAATTCAGTCAGTGATGTTATTTACATCGTATGCTGCATATACACCATATAGAAAATATTATCGGCGAGGTAAAACTAAAGTATATAGATTTTTTCCAGGTATCGTTTTGTTTAATCAGATTTACTTGCTTGGTACAGTCGCCAACGCATATTTGTGAATGTAATCCAACAAAAATAAGTGTATGTGCTAATTATAATGTATCCTTACCTTTTTAACTTCAACATGCACGAAGTATTTACTTGCTTTCTACGTTCCTCTCTGTTCAGTTAGATAGTCACCTGCTCCAATAAGCTAAAATGACAAATCCAATAGCTTAAGGCAACAACAGCGAATGACTTTGGACTAGAATGTATTTCAGCGAACGAAAACTATTTATGATTTACGCCTGACTTTTCGATTGATCCGACTTCTCTCCAGCCAGATTCTCTAATATTGCAGACGGAACGAGTTCAGGATCCATATTATAACAAAGAAGCTTTCCTAAATAAATTCCCTAGACGATATTTTTATATCGTTTGTATATATAAGCTGAAACATATATATACAAAGCTGAAAAACAATATATAGCTTACAAAGAGAATACTTTTGAAAATCGGCGGCTCATGTGCGTGAGCTTGCACTTTAGGTCAAATACTCCTTCCGAGATCCGATAGCAGAGCAGCACAGATAATAGCTATAGATATTCAAATCATAGACTAAATACCTATATCTCATATCAAATTTATAAAAATCATGATCTGACTAAACATAGTAATCATTTTGCAGTCGATCGTGATATATTATCAATTGACTACTTCAAGAAATCAACTTCATTGCTCTTAAACTACATGCAGCACGATATTCCATGAATATAAGCAGATGTACTAATTTTTATTAGGCCGAATGCCCAGGAGAAATAGCTAGTAGCTAGCAGTATCACTTAGCCCCTTCGGTCAAGCAGAAACTTCTTACTGAGAATACTGAAATTTATTTTTAATTGATTTTTGAGCCTGAATTTTATTCTACTTGAGCTCTTTAACCCTACGATTCTTTAACTATAATTTAACTGTTTTATCTTATCATTTTACGTTTTCATTACGTTTCACCAGAGAAAGTGCCTTGACATCCCCTTAAGTGTGACCGTCACATACGACCTGTAGCAACTGAGAATAACTGTATGTGTTTGGCTACTCATTGTAGCCTACGCAATTATAGGCCAATTCAGGTAAAATTTTAAGAGCCAAAATATATCCGTACACGTATAGTTGGAATCTGCAGTGGCTTTAAGGCCCTGATATTCGTCTGTTCGTCTGAGCCTAGAAAAATACTAGTATTCTTATGGTTGCATATTTTAAAATGGTTAAATGATCACGTTAGATACAACTTTGTTCAGTTGGCGCTCGATTCCCTTTTAATGCGCTAAAAATGAATAAAGTTGCCATAGACATTGGGGTCTTTCCCGAGGTAGACATTTTGGTAGTGGCTCTATACGTTTGAAGCCGTCCTCCCAGATCAAAGGTTGCATTCTAAAACCGGACAATGAATTACTTCTCCAAAAATAATCTAATGCAAGGAAGGTAAAGCTTACAATTACTATTTCCATTTGAGCTACTTGCATCGCACGCATTATTTTTATTTATTTTTTTTGCAGAACTATGCTGTGGGAACAATCAAACATAGGCTGTATCTATTGGTTAAAGAGAAACAGTAGTATGCGTCTTTAGTTGTAGTACGCTAGTGTTTGTGGTGCCATCTGATGGTTGAACCTTCAAGCGACTGGATGTTTGGCAGATCTAATCAATATAAGGCTGTGCTGGAATGGGTGTTAGCTAGAGCAACCAGGAAAATAAACCTAAATCATTGTCTCAGGTCTTACGTCCAGTATTCAGGCCATGGCCATTGTGTCAAATGGTTACCTGCCACCACAAGGCGAAGCGTGGATTCGAATTCAGATGTCACGTGTAATAGGGAGACGCGTGGTTACTCTATTAGCACGGGGATAGAAAGGTAACAAGTCACTACGTTCAGAATGGAGAATCTATGTTTCGAAGATTATTTTCACAGATATGTCAATCGCAACAACTTACATCATATTTAGGTAGTGACGACACTGTCTTCTGTGCTTAACGTAGGCTTGAGGACTGCGTCAATTTTTCACTTAGCATTTACGCTAATACGTTCTTCGATCGAAAGCGTAGATGGGCCATCCAACTGGTATTGGCCGCAGATGATTGACGTTACGCAAATAACCAGCAAGCGTTTCCCATCTTAATTTTTCGTATGACTCAATTAGTTGTATGGGCGTACATAAAGCTGCGCGTTCATAGCATTTGCAGGTAACTTTTTCGATCTTATATGTACACTTTTATTACCCTTTTACCTCTATTAATATTTTCAAGATACTTGTTCTCGGATGAATCATCATTTTTTTCGAGCAGGACGCACAACAGTATAGATTTTTGTTCGACGCTGGCCCTACGTTTTTCTATTCCTGCTTGCAGGTCAGACCGACAGTGGCAACGACGAATATGGTCGAAATTGAGTTACGCTGTGAAGGCGATGAAGGCAGGCCAAAAGAGATTGCGCCCCATGAGAGTGAGAAGAGGTCTGGCAAGGAAACAAAATATACCTGCGAAACTAAGAAGACATGTTACTGCCGCTGGCGTTGTCACTGCGATTACTTCGACAACATGTTGTTAACTAGGACGCTTACGACTAACGTTATATGTCTTGTTGAAAAGTTGCTTTGCCCTCTTGCCTTGTCGATAAGCCAATATGAGATAAAATTCGAGTGATCGTTTAATGTATGCATATATACAAAAAGAAACATCTTTATTTCTGACGCATCACCAAAAAATACGCAAGTATAGAGCAACAGCGTTAAATGCTAAACAGGCGTGCCCTTGATCAGCTAACAAATAAAGAAAACATTATGGAAACACAAAAAAAACCGCTACGAAGGGCCTTCGAAGAGATAAGAGAAAGGAAACTCACCATCGATATTCTGGTAACGAAAAGCAGAGTGCTGAAACATGGATGAAACCGTAGAAAAGGAAATCGAACTGCCTTCCGCAAGTGTTTCCGAGTAGTAATATTTTTTAAAATAAAAATCACTCTGAAGCTCGACCTGTAGTAGATAAAATAAGCAGAGGTCGAACGAACAGGCCTATCAGACGTCTGGAATCGCGTAAACGGTCGCTGTTCAAAGAAAAATCTATAATTTATTCAAATATTGTTCATATAGAAAAAGAAAGACATCGGCCTCGACCGCTTAAAGTAGCGCAGAGAAGCAACACTACAAACACAACAAACGAAGCCTTGGCTAGATCAGCAGCAAGTGCGGTTACGATGGTTACGGCTGAGGGTACGTGTAGCACTCTCGGCTAATGCATACGTCTACCTGGCAGCAGTGAAAGCGTTTAAACTCAGGCAATCATTGCGGTATTTTGGTAACCCCTTTTACGTTACGACGTAAATTTCGGTAAGTTGTTCGATAGAGGCGTATAGGAAAACGAAATCATTGTGCACGAGCTCTTCGGCTGGATAAACCCGAGGCAAGTCACAGGAATATATTTTCGTTCGCAATGGCTAAGGTCTGTCTCACCGAACCAAACAATAGGACTACAACAATAGCAATAGTTCGACAAGCATTTAATGGTCCAATCCAAAGCTATTGATGTATTTTTCTATAGGTAAAATAACATTAATCCTATTCTTGTGATGAAACGAGTCCTACGCATGTCAGTGGAAGTTATAGATCGAAAGTCCGAGCTTACCATTATTAACGTGTATCTGGCAGACAACCAAGTATGGGTACCTGTAGCCACATAATAGGAAGAATGTTTATTAATTCATACATTTATATGGTAAGGCATTGCATCGATAGTACGGTCGATGATATTAGAATCGGTGTATGATGAAATTTCGCTTGAATATATGTACGTGTATGTGAATGAACCACGTCTTCGCTGTCTAAAAGATGCGTGCTCGTGCCTAAACAGGCTGAGCTGCAGACCCTGCGGCAGTTATCTTTGGTTGTGCAGAAAGCAGGACCTCGGAACCTAAGGAAATATACGGCAATTTTTATATACGACATATTTTTCTTCAATTATAGACTATAAGCGCTATATATATTCAAATGACTATATTCAAAATGAATGTTTTTTTTTTTTAGTATAATTTGTTATCAAGTATGTTGAATATTTCTGTACTTCGATGATTCAGTACTTTGAGCCTGATAGAACAATGGCTAATCTTGCAGTAATGCTTTTGTCAATTGGCAAAGTTTTCTTTGTCGTATTCTGTAGTCCTTGGCAGTCTTACTATCGATCTAGATATTGCATAAAAGTTTGCAGCATATCGAAGTGTTTTTGGTGCGAGTATGTAGGAGTGGAGTATACGGATTTGCATAAATTTTCATTGGTTTAGATCACGGAAAATCATAGCTTTACCTTATTAGTATTTTAAAACTTATTTTTAGCATGTATGCCTCTTGTAGAATTATTTTGAAATATAGGATACACGTATTGGTCGGTTGGTTGGTGGCTGCATGTTTCACTAAGCGGAAGATAGTTAACTGAGTGTGTGAGAGCTACCTATCTTATCGAGTAAAAAATATCTCGGACTTCAGGTAGCTGTCTTTGTCTTTGATCTCTGTATCCCCTTAAATGTTGATAGCTATGGCCAATGCGGCACATGCACTGAATTTAATGCCGAACTTATATCTTACTTCTTGTTTTAGGCTTATTTCTGCTATTCTATTTGTCCTGTAATTAGCATAAAATTATCAAGCTGAAGTCAGTAGTTGGTGTTAGCTAGTCTTTTGGCGAAGTGACCTTTCAATTCCTCTAGACCTAGCTTCGCGGCAAGTAGGCATGTGTCTTCTCTGATCTTCGTTCAAACATAGAGGTCTTATAATTATTTCAGACAGAGACTAGACGGGATGGATCCCAACACTGTGCTTTGTAGTATTTCATAGAATATGTTTGTAAGCTATTTCAATTATGGGTTGCTTCACAAAACCCAAGTGAAATTCGTTATATGTTTAGATTTACGATATCAAATGTTTTTTAGATGCATGTTTACTTTCTTCGGTGTGTCTTTGGTACATTTCAGAAGTCAAAGACCATGCTAGTTTTTGCTAAAACCGCTGTCTCTTTTCCATCGAACTGAACTAGCTGGACATCTAGAAGATGTCGTATGACTGCCATCTTGAAAAATAACGAAAATAGTTCTTGTAGCATGCAAGGCCCAATAAATGATTCTATAGAGGAAGCAAACAGAAGAATATTCCTTTTTGCCATTCAACATAGTAGTTAATTGTGACTGACTGCTAATAGTAAAGACATTTCTTTTAACATGGGTAACTTGAAAGCTAGTTGATCATTAGGGCTAAAGTAATCAAATTTGGATCAATCCAACTTAATCAAATTTCGCCTACGTTGGTGAACTATATACCGATATTTCCTATTCATCTTATGTATTAGTTAGACATTTTAAATTTCTCTCGTTCACCTTGTAGCTTTTTTTTCTTTTTATATAATCTTATAAAAAAAAAAGTAAACAAGTTCTCTTAGCCTGCTTTATCGAAGTGAATCGAGTTAAACAAAACTTTAGATATACAGTTTCTTTGGTCGATTTTGTTTTTTGTATTTTTATATCTTAATAATTATATTCTCAACAAATCTCTCGGTCTTGGGAGATACTCTCTGTTAGTGGCCTATAGACTCTGTCAAGCTATAGCACTTCTTCTGCATTTTTTATCCCTACTATTGTTTTTATCTATTTGCATCCCTGTATATTATCGACAGGCTATTGGCCATTAGAGAACAAAGATCGTATTTAGCAATTTCTTGCATTCTCGTTTGATTTTTGCTGATTTTTTGATCGCTGATTTTTGGCTTTCGATATTGTCACAAACTGTGAAAACGACATAAAAAAGCTGTAACCGTGGACCAGAGTTCTTACAGGTTAGGTTTTTTACGGGGTGAGATCTTTTTACACTGCGCTAGAAATTGTGCTGTCTGGAATATCATACGTAGCCGCTGCCCCTCGATACATACCCAGGTGAACTTAGAGAAAAAAAATTTGCTTACAATTAATTTACTTATTCTATGTTTAATCTGGGTCCGAAAAAATATTTAATACTTGACGCGACGAATCTGTGGCGTTCTCTGTTGTTCAGTCGGGTCTGTTCAGTTCAATGGTAAAGCAAATTGGTCGGCAAAAGGCAGCAGACGGAATTAGAACGAACGCGAATGCAGCAGCTCGATTGATTTTTTTACTGCTCATAGTGGTAAGACGAAGGTAAAGGCGGAGCTGAAGGGTAAGCGAGAAGGTTGGAAGCGCACAATACTCGTGTACTTTGCCACCATTACATTATTGTTATCATTGTGTCATACTGGCCCAAGGCAGTTGTCGTGTGCCCGACCGCCAACGGGACGTTTAGCTCCGAAGAAGGCTTCTTCCAACAGGCAAGGTTCTTTCTCGGTCCTAGTTGATACGTGCAATATATATGCAGTGAGGCCTGTTATGTATTCTGAGAAAGAACCCACGATCATATACATTTCCGCTGTTTCATTTTTCGTCGCAGTTCCCTCCTCTATAGCTTCTTTTGACCGCTGCACGTTACAGCATCAAGTCCCACACTCATAATATTTGGGTTATTATGCCGGACAGGGCAACTGTCAGGTAAGCAAATATCGAATATAATTAGGGAAAAGGCTAAAATGCAACAATTCGTTGTCGGCTCTCGTGCGGGGTTGCTCCTTTTTCGTATATTTCCGCGTACATAATACCTGTATTTATAAAAAAAGACATCGTTTACCATCAGGTGGCCCTAAATCCGTTACACTGTGCCCTCTAAAAACCATCTAATCTTTAGTAGACGTTGAGATACGTGATGCAATTTATTTAGAACAATATAGAAAGCTACCTGAGTCCCTCTATTTCTGGATTAAAAAGCAAGCGGATCCAGGCTTCTGGGAACGATGCCAGTTTGCTAGCAAGTCGAAACGGGCCGAAAAATATAAGTACACGAAAAGATTCAAAAAGGCCGCTGGTAAATACGTTGATAGCAAGGCAACATAACTTTAGCAGCAACATGAAACGGTTCCACGTTTGTCTATGCTAAGTTACGGCTACGCGTGGTTACCCAAAGTAATAATAATAAGAGTACGCGTATAACATAAGCGTAGTCAACAGGATACAGTAGTACAACTGTCGGATTACATATAACGGTGTTAGAAAAAAACTTTTTTTTTAAACAAAGAAGATATTTTCTTTAGTCTTGCGAAAAAGGTAAACACTGCAAAGCGTGTAATTTTTCGCAGCACCTTCCAGCTAGTTAGCTTATCTCGTCCGCCTATTGCATTGTCTGTACCGTGAAGCGTCACCCTCGAACGTGCGAGACATTCCGAGCATCTGAGTATTCAGAACAGTCATTTGCTGAACGAGCAGGCTGCAAACAAACATTCTTCTGAAGCCAATTATCTTTTTTTGTTTCACTTAAAACAAACATTCTAAATGTTTGTTTTAGTTTACATTTGTTCATACGTCTACCCAACTGATAAAATGGACTGATATATCATCGTATCCGAAAACGAGGTACTGTCCTAGCAATTTTCGAACAGACGATTATGTTTGTCTCAAAAAGATGCATTAAATTAAAAACAACTGGAGCAAAAGGCAATGCTTTCCCGTTCCTGGATGTCGACACGAAGGCCCATGAGGTTCGTTCGAGTTTTGGTCTGGGCTGGTCCTTAGAAGGGCCATACTCGCGATATCTACTGTACACATTGCAAGCATAATTTTAAAAGACGGGAGTTGGTTTGGAGGTGGCCTGTATTGAAGGTATTAGTCTTGGTCTGGTGACTTGCTAGCGCGTAGCAAATAATACTCGGCCCGAATCATGTTCTTTTTGTAAAGAGAAAAAAAACCCGTAGATGCAGTTGTCGATGATCGAGGCAGATGGCTATTAAGTTAATATATTCGTTTGTGATACTTACACCTAGCGCTCATTTAAAGGTAACTTTTATCTGCACATTCACACTGATAGGATATCTAGAGCACGATTGTACCTTGTCATTTGTCGAAAATAGCTTTTATAATGTGGGCGTCCGCATCGCAGATTCTCACGTTTCTTCTACTTGTTGCGAGCTCTTTTGAATCAGCACAAATGAAGATTACCAATTCGCGGGGAGAAAAGGCTGTGGCCCATTTAAGGTTCAAACCTTGGCTTAGTCTACGGCCGCCACTAAATTATAGTCGAAACATGTTATCTTCTAAATCAGATGAGGATCTCCAAAGTTCGTATAGCTTCATGAAATGAACGTTGCCAATCTTGAAGTCGACGATGTAACACATTAGTGTTATTGTCCGGTCAGTTTCACAACAGGCATACTGCGATAGCCCTGTTTTTTTATATACTCAGCAGTTTCGTAGAATTTTGGCTTTACGAGTGTCGAAATTTGCAGGATGAAGGTGCCCAGAGTTATTCGAACAGGTCGTAGCATGACTGCGTTACTCACGTATTTGTCCTAGCATACGGCTTACAGCTAGACCAGCTCATGTTCAAAAGTACTATTAGTGATTATTCCTATTGTCAGTCGTCAGGGGTTTGCTTCAACGAAATTGGACGATTGTTCTCAGCATTCCCGGAAATCCCCTGGGGCGCTTGTTCTATTTTGTTAGAACGAGAACTTTCTCGGCTGCCGGAACCGTACCTGTTGATGCACAACCGTACATACCTCGATATCTTTCGCAGCCGTGAAATTAAGAAATGGTAATTTCGCTGGCAATACGAGCTCCATAGCCCTGCAGCTGTCGACCATTTTGTCCGTCTTTGTGCTGCTGACCAGTTCCTCGACTGCTCGGCCTTAGCGGCTCGACTGCCAAAAAGGAACCGTAGTAGCAAAAATGCAATACTACTAAATACACTATTCGAAGCTGCTTTTTTTACTCTGTAAGCCTCTGGGAACTTCATTATGCCTTGAGCGGGATTCTACCTCAATTCAATCCCTAAAAGTGTCTCTGGTAGGAAAATTGCGTTTTCGACACCTGCTCTCGTCTGTGGTACGCCTTGGCCAAAAAGATACCTAAATAAGCAGAGATATTGGTGCCATTGCACAGAGCGTATCCGATAATTGACTGAACTTTTCATAGAGGTTTGTAAACTTTAAAGGTGGGATTTTTTATTCGAAGTATGTACCCTATCCTGGTTAACTGTTCGAAGGCAACGAGGACCGTGGATGACAACCAACTGTGTTAATAGCGGAGAAGGTGAATTGTGAACGCTAGCCTATTGTTTCTTGAATCAAAGATGACGCGTCTAGGCGCGCTGTAAGCAGGTGTAAATCGCATTGGGAAACACGGCTTCGCATCATCATCAGCATGTCGTCCTGCACAAGCGCAACATGCCACAATAACAGACTTCTACACGGCATTCCTACATAGTTTATTTGACAACAGAGGGCGCCCGAAAAACTGAGTAGAGGGCCTTTTCAACATCAAGCTGCAAATTTTTTGACGATATGAATAAATTTGTTGTGAGAATGAAAAAAAGTAACGCCGAAAAAATAATAGGTTAATTTGTTATAAGGATTAAAATATAAAGCTGTTTTTTCTTAACCGATATACGTATTTCTATGAAGATCATTCGGAGAAATGTTTAACCTATAACACGGAAACTATATATTGCACATTGTCGCAGAATAGACGTAGCATATTACGTTCTGTTTCCGTTTCTCGAAGGGAAGACTGTGTGAATTCTCGCGTCATTATAAAAAAAAAGGTATTCGAATTGAAAGCTAATTATATCTAACTAGGCCCGCCCCGTGCCTACATTCAACGTCTTTTACCCCTCTTGTATCCTCTAGCAGAACCTTTTCAGGACCAAACTATCCGCTCGAAAGGCCACGTCGTACATACAGAGTAATCCAGAACAGATGACAGGGCTATCACGTTCCGTTAAGTAACCATTTAAGCTATTCTATAATAGAACGCACAGATTGTCACACCTGATTCGTGTGTTTCACTCTTGTAATATATACGAAAAAATATATCCTTGGTCAAATAATAAATTCTCCTGCACCGCAAGCTTAAAACTAAAATACGAAATCTATGCTTTAAAAAACAAGCTTGCAACATATCTGAAGTACATGAAGCTCATCGCTACACAAACCGAGAATTGTAGAAGGGGTTTAGTGTGATTAACTACATTTTCGTCTAAATGCAAAGATGGCAATAGGCTGCCGATTTAGATTTCGCCACGCAGCTACAAGCTATCCTTCAACATCTGTTGAAGCTGGATGAGTATATTGTTGACTAAAGTAGGGGCTGCGTATATAAATACGAAATCAAAATTTACCTAACTGCCTTGTTAGAGTTGTCCTAACAGTTTATTTAATTGCGTTTATAGACTAGTCTTACTTGTGCGTAATCCTTATATCAAAACTCTAAATGTTCATCGTTGGCATCTATCCTTGCTTGGGTCCCTTTACTAATATCTGCTTACATCCGGCAGATCAGTCTATCGCCAAGAAGCTTTCTTTGCTCGACAAACGTGTCGCTACTGTTTCAGATTATGAAATTGTACAGATACATCGGGTTCTACAGACAAATACGTCAGACGACGCCTACGGATGTAAATAGACTGAAAAAGCAAAGCTTGCTACGCGTACGCCACGCGCTCTATAGCTAATAATAATAGGCTAACAACGAACCACAATGAAGCGTCCGATGGCTGAACGAGAATACAAAAAGGACAAACATTTTGTTTAGATCAAAAAAAAAAAAAAAAACTTCATTCTTTTAATATACGCGAAAAATACTTCCTTGTCCAAACAATAAATTCACCTATTATCCCGCACCGCAAGCTTTAATTTGTTATTAAGTTAGTTTTGGGCAGTACAACCAACTATATAATTGATACACGTTATATAGGCCACGTATATTCCGAGTTGTCTCGACAGCTTCTTGATGCTGACGCGAAACTAGTCAAAATGTCGGGAAGATGAAATGCTACTTCTTGGCAAGAACATACGCATCTCTATAGCCGAAGAGTTTTTGTTTGATTTTTCAAAATGTCTGGACTGAGCAATAAATAACCTCACTGAAAGTACTTTTCGATAGTATACATTGCTTGAGCATTAGCAAAGGGTAAATTGGGAAGGAAAGCAATCAGATAAAAAAAATTAATAGAAGTATAGCTTTTGCTTAAGCAGTAACTTAGTGTTACTACACACAGCTGGATGTGCGTTACTATCTAAACGCTAGCGCCTTTTTTGAGGGCACATTACGGCTAACTCTACCATTATCAGAAACATTAACTGGCACATGCCGTATAGTATTATTAGTCATTATACAGACTCGCCCCAAACTGTATCGGATTAAAGAATCTCATTATGAGGAACCTAGCAGAAATAATTGCGTTTTTTAACCCAAAAGAAGCCAGTGTCTTAGTGTCAACAAACAAATCATACGTATAGTGATATAAGATGCGCTAAGGCACGTGTTGTCAGTGACCACACGATTTGGCTATTGGCGTTTTTTTTTCTTTCTAAATAATAACAGCCGTCGCGCTGTCGGTTACTATTACGTCTTCCTCTGTGCTACTATCGACTAATGCGCGCAGAAAAACAACGTTCGCTTACCGCAATGAAGGTATAACGAAGGAATGAAGCACGTCGCAGAGTAGGCGGTTTTCCTTTCAGGTGTACATACGTATGCATTTATGGATACTTTGATCTAGTGCTGCTACTTCTATTAGTGCATGTTGTTTGTCGTAATTGATTTATTGCTTCGTTTCTCAGTAGGCGACTCCTATTTTCAACTGCCGTTGTCCCGGTCGAGACTCCAACGAATATCGCTACGATAATTTTTTGTCGAAAAAATTTGGCCTATCTAAAAAACACATAGTACGTCGTATACATAGACTTGTGTGTACATTTGTGGCACCTATACATATCATCCCATACCGTTGTTTGTACAAAAGTATTACTACTCGTATTTTTGGGATTAACGTATATCTAGCTACCCTGTCGAAAATGGCGTTCCGGGAAAAAACGAGCGGGTCAAGAGACTTCTTCGTACGCGCAGTGGCAGACAGGAAGACAGATTATAGGCAGGATAAGGCGGTGCTGCATCTTATATCTTTGGCGTTGTTGTTGGCGTTGCCTAGGAACCGCCGAAAAAGATAGAGACTGTAATCCCTTATTATAATGGACCTCAATTGTAACATACGTCTTGGGCCTGCTTTCTGATTTTTTTTTGATGAGGAAAGTGGGCGAGAGGGAAACAGGACGAAGGACATTCAGTATCGCATTTCAAAATCGTCAGCATCAGCGTTCGACTCATATAGATGAAAAGTATTTCGTTTAAGCTGATCTAGTTGCCATAGCCGAATGCTAAGTTCACCCAAATATTTTGTAATACAACGGCATCTTTACAGCTTGTTCAACATGTGCAAATAATGATTTACTGGTCTTGAGTTACCGCGCATATATAGCAATGGTTTACCAAAATACGTAAGGTGTTCTACAGTACAGCCGAACTACACGAGCATTGAATTTGATTATCCAACGCTACGGTAATGTGACTCGAGCTAACATGATAACTCTACGACGACGTAAACTCATTTCTGCCTTCTGACCCGCTGTATATGTATGGAAATATTTTTTTTTGTGGCACATAGCTGAGTGCTACAATAGCTACTTCAGGAAAATATCACAGATAGGAGACTTCGAAAATGTGTCAACATCTGAGCACATTCTCAGTATCTTCTATCAGAGTTTGGAGATTGCAGAAAAGGTTCCGCAAGCAACTTTATCATCTATAACGAGATATCAACGGGATGAGGGAAAACGATTTATCTAAAAGCATATTGTGCAAGCAAATTACTGGATTTGATCTCAATTAGCCATATACAAAACCAAGACAGACCTGACGCCATATATTCAGATGCATCTCAGATGCCCAGCTTCGCCATACAAAGAATCAAAATTCTCGACTACATTTGCCTTAACCAAGTTTTTTAATCCTACCAAGTCTCCTAGTAGTGTAATTTTGTATTTTTCTGCTAATCTTAGGGATACGTTGTTGGTCTAGCTTCCCACCCAGGCATGGGCACACCTCGTTTCCTATTAGAAGCCAGCGTGTGGTGGAATTCCTAACGGCGATACAACGCAAAACATAGAGGCTTGCTAATAAAAGAAGCAGACCTTACAAATATACAAGGGAATTACTGCTGTTCAGAATGGAAACTTAAATACTGAGAAGTCAAGCAAACAAGCCGAAGTTTTGCTCACAATGCCTTAAAATAATATATCTATTAGGATATCGAGACGATGGCATTTCAAAAGTTTTTAGTAAACAAAGTGTATAAATAGGAATATAGCATTATTAAACAAGGTTTTCGATATAAATGAATCCGAATAGCGGAAATTAACCCTACGTCACGTTTTTCAAGGTCATGGGATCCATGCAAAACTTATTCACTACACAGAAATAACCTTTGCAACTATCCTCTTGCTCTATAATCGGTGTTTGTCCCAAATGATCAAACACCAGTGCTGGCTCGACTAATCGCAATCATGCAAAGATGCACTTTAAGACCTTACTACACTTTATTTGGAGGTAAACGGAAGAAAAAAAATAATAGAAACTGCCCGTCTGGCTATGTAAATAATACCAAACTGTGTCACAGCACTTTGTTTGTCATTGCTGGGGTCATAGGAAAGATATATAGTGATCCTGATCAGGAACTCGAAAACAAAAAAAATCTGCCAGTATTAAACATAGAGCAGCTACGGGAGCCCAGGCAAACGGAATCATTCAAGATGACTCAGTTTCACCTTTTGCCATTACTTTTCGCACAAAGGCTGGTTGGCGGCGAATATTTCGAGGTATGCGAATGACCTCTGCATAATTTCGAAAATCATGCGACAACACTGAGTTAAAAAAACAACATGAACTAATGCTACGAAAATATATATATCATGAAATTCCGATAAAATAAAGGAACCGTAGAAAGAAGTGTAGATGGATAACACATGACTATCTGTTCGGGCGTTACTTCAAACATTGTCGGATCCGTAGAACCATTTAAGGAGCGTAGAGTCCAGTATTCTCTGACCCCCTCCTGTTTAAAAATGTTTCAAGCTTTACGTCCAGTGCATCTGTTAAGCATTACTTCAGACGACTATTATGTCAGACCGAATATGTTAGAAATTTGCCTGCAGTTAATACTTGTTGGACCACAAAGCATCATATCATAAAGATGAAATTCCATCGGATTCTATTGATCAGTCTGATTACTTCAGGGATTGATTTTTCTTCTTCTACTAATAGCGTAATTAATAATGAATTCATTTAAGGTTAGCCTAATCATTTCAACTGCGAAATAGTCTTTTGAGAAAGAAAATTTACTAACTACAAAAGCTTCCGCTTTTTCTCCGACAGAGAGTGGATAAGGCATTGACTGTTCTGAAAGTGTTTAAAATTGGGGTTCATAAATGCTTGTACATCGTGATACCTTAGCTGGCTGTATAGCCTTTCAACCTACTTAAGGTAGCTACTTCTTACCGGAACTGTATTGTAGTGTCCTGAATTGGCTTCTTTTGTAATTGTGAATGCTTTGAATCTTCAGGTTTTTCCTCACGATAAAAGTTGCCCTGTTTGAAACGAGAGCTGTACGCTTTGCTGATCCTGATAGGCCCTTCTCTGCTTTTTTTTCGGCTTGTGCTGGTCAGCTTTTATAGCCAAAGTTATTTTCCGCCATGCAGGTAGCCCGTACAGAACTGTAAATCTGGCTACCTGCATCCGGACATCCTATGCTAAGCTTGACAGCTGTCTTAACCACTGGCCTGTACAATTTGCTGACCAGCTAGTTTTTTCCAACCACATTTCGGACATACGGTAAGCTCGTTAAGCCTTTATGCAAAATTACCCTAATGTATCTGGTCTGCTTCATGATCAACATGATGTACCTATCAAGCATGATCTAGATTGCTCCACGTGTCTTGCTTCTCCGCGTTTGTCATCATCTCGACGCCGCAAGTTGATAAGTATACGGGCAGAAGATGCAGAATTGATCCCTGGTATATTTCGGAGATTTCAAAATTTCTATCGCGTAAAACGCGTAGAAAAATGTAGGTATTTTAGTAACCCCTATATAACAAGTGTATGCCCTGCGAGAAACTGAAGCAGGCGGAACTTAGTTTCGCAAGTGAGATTTGAAAGTTTTATGCTCAATTTCGAATCAGACAAAATTATAGGTTCGTGATAGCCAGGTATACTAATGCGCGAGCCTTTAGCAGCGATTTGAAGCCTGATCCAAAGGTAAATCTTTGCTGGCCAACTTTACTCAGTATATAAAAAGTAGAAAACGGCACATAAAAGAAATCCAAGAATCGAGTATCGAAGAAAGCGAAAAGAATATTTGAATAAAGGCGCCAACATATTAAACTTAAATATTGTAAATGAATAGATATAAGGGTTTCAACTCTAAATCGCTTAATTTTTTTTCAGTATGGCGAGTTAAGTTGTAATAAGAATGACTGATACAGTAAATAAATACATTTATTTAAGTTACAGTAAGCAAATAATGTGCTTAGACGGACTGTAGTGACCTGACATTAAGGCACTGGACTTTTTCGGCACAGCGTGGACAAACAACGACATAAAGGGTGGAGACGCTTCATCAAGTAAGATACTGCTCCAATAAAATATTATATACAAAAAAGATACTAGAGCATTATAAACGTTCGTAGTAGACCACTTAAGATGTTAGTATCAGAATTAAGCAAGTAATACCACTGTACAAGTTGTAACGAAATTCAGGTACACGATAATAAAAAAAAAATGTCGTTTGTATGATAATGTGTTTTTGTTTAGGCAAGATTTAAATGGTTTGTATGTATAAGAGCTTCCATTCTTTTTAAAAGCGAGCAACTTCAAGATGAGATCAACAACAAAAACAACTAGATACTTTTACAATAATCTTCATTTGTTATAGATTTTTGAAAGTTAAGATTCTACTTATATACAAGATCAGTAAAGTGCATCTCATCTTAGCGTTTTTCATAGCGGTTATTCGTTTCAGTTTTTGGCCACTTTTTAACAAACATCTGGTCCTATTTGTGGGAAGTCCCTCTAGCTTGTCCACCACATTTTTAGTTGGGAATTATGTAACCTATAAAAAAAATGTTTATCGAAAACCCACGAACGGAATATTCCGCAATACAAATTTATATCGCGAAAAAGCACTGTTTGGTGCAGCATGTCTGCAAGAGGTATTTTTTTTCGAGGAAGCTGTAAACTTCGTTTGCCTTCAAAAAATGATCTTAGCTTTTTGAGACCCTAAATCGGTGAAAAAAGTTTGCGAAACGTGCGGTTTCAGTAGAATAGGCCCTGCACATTGTAAATAGCGTTACCCACGGATCACTTCAGGCGGGGTGAGGTCGAATGGCCCCCCATATAACGTGACACGATTCCGCTTGACTTTTTTTTTTATGGGAGTACCCAAATATCATAACGTACCACCACAATCCACGAATGGAGGACAGACTTGAGGAAAATGTCTTTGCTGTCATTTGAGAAATAGGACCGGATGTATAGAGAAAAGTGGGAAAAACTAGTGCAAGTGAATAACTGCTATGGAGAAACCCACTGAAGTCCACTTTATTGTTATTGTATTTAAATAAACGTACAAATAACTGTACATGTAAGCATATAATACAAATGATTTACATACATTCTTTGTGTACGTCAAATTGAGCTTGATACTGATTAGTTAGCTATCCATATATATATATATATATATATTATGTTTAATCCTTGCAACGAACTCCAGGGGTCACCAATGAATGTCGACATGAAGCAATGCACCTTCGCGGGAACGTCTACTACTGCAGTACAATACAAATCCGACATCCTTGAATTCGTTGTAGTGTGGCATACAAAAAAATTAGTCTTAACAAGTAATCGATAGAGTAAAGGCTTCGCTGCCATTTGTGCTTTAGTAGAGAACAGCTGACTCATGCGCGACATATCATAATCTATTGCTTCGCATACAGACACTGTTATTATCATCACAGATGTACATCAATGGCCTCTATATGACGTTATCAATACAGTTAAGACGCTAGCAGACGCCTCGTGAAGTAATCCAGATCGGTTTATTGCTGGCCAAAAATAGGTATATAAGAATCTCAACTTTCGAAAGGAATTTTTTTTACATTTTTAATATTTTCTTACTATAATAGATTCTGCAAATGTTGCAGTCGTCAGGACTTGGAAGGCGATAGATTTAAGCGCGTACTGGCGTATCAATCCATCATTTGGGACAGATAAAATATTCACACGATCAAATTGGAACGTTAAGACCGTTAATGAAAATGGAATGTATTGGAATTGAATAACAATTCCATAGGAACATAGGTTATGTAGAGACGAGGCCAACATGGCAGCTTTTCTACCAATTGGCAAATCATACATAGCCGTTGGCAATAAGGCCGATCAATTCTATTTAGAGTACTGGTTTATTTAGCAAACTTTGAGAACTGAGATATACTTAACAATTAAAAGCTATTTTTAGGTAATAATTTATTTTTTTTTGCGAATGACTAAAATACTGATTGATTTACTGGAATGGGAATCGTAATGCCCTCAATTATTTTTCCTCTGGTAGAGATATTCAGCTCAACGTTCCATAAGCGAACCAACACAAAGAGAACAAGAGCGTCGTAATAGAAACAATAGTACAACTGAAATGTTTTTGCAGCAGTGGAAGGGCATATCCTTATAGCTAACAGCAACCGTATGCGTATGGATAGCAGCGATATCAAGACGAGGCAAAGTAAAAGTAGTTGTTTGTATATCTCAATTATTTGGGTATTTGCCCCTGGAGGAACGACGTCATTTTTTTTTTAATTATTTGAGCTGATTCGTTTTTTACATAAATATTTCAAAACTAAGGCTACTTCATACGTCTTCCATCTTTATTTTGATATTGTCAGTTCTAGTGTATGATTAAGCAAAATCCTAATATAGTAGGACATAGTACAGATGAATAGTTCGACTTGAATGTAAGCCGGTCGAATCCCCCGGAAGAGCCTCTTGCAAATAGCTACACCCAAGATTCGTGCCCCAAATCGCTCTGCGTATAGACAATGGATTGATATGGCTCGCTGCGTGAATATTGACCGAACTGTTTATTGCCGTTGTTGTCATCGTCGTGCCATAGGAACAACATAGGGCAATCGTTCTAGGCTTTCGTGTGTTTGTAGGATAGGTTGCTGGATATTTGGCCTTTCAACATCACGGTGCCTTTAGTTGCAAATCTACTCAGCCGACAGCATATTGATTTAGGTGCACACATCGGGTTTTTAATGGTCCTAGCAAATACTGCCCTTAGTGCACATCGCCTTGACACGATCCGCAGTCTGGTATACCTTTTTCCAAACAAGCTGCAATCCGCTACCTTTTGATTCAACTACAGTGGTGACGATGTGCTCTTCTTCGAAACAGATAATCAGTAAATGGTCGTGTTTGTACAAGGGCTTATATCGCCAGTACCGATATTATAAACGACTTACAGATTTGAGTACGTAAATAATGTATGTTAACATCCTAAATATATATTTTTATAATTTATGTCATAAGTAATTGCCTCAGATGCCGCGATGGATGGAAGCATCAAACCGACGAGAGCAAATGGCAATCAGAGGTGTGTCCACTAGAACAGTTAGCAATTGAGGGTATTATAAATGCGCTTATGCGTTACTTTTTTATGCGGAAAAGAAGGTACGACGTAATCACGGTACCTTTTATATCTCTTCACGTCTTCAAGCGATTAGGAGAACATACGTTCCAACGATTTTATCCTAGAACAGTAATTCGTTCAAGATGGACAGTTGATCAATGAAAAATCTGAATTTTTGCGTTACTAACTATTGCTTTTAAAACACCGTTCTGGATGAATCAAGTATATGACATATTGGAAATTGGCAGCAGCAGCCGCTCCTAATATATTTAGTGGTGACAGGTGGCAGAACTAACTCTTCAAGTCCCCTGAGTGCAACGATAGTTGCCTAGCGTTTTTTTACAAGTGCTTTCATTGAACAACGTTAAATCTCTGGTTTCTCTAGTTGACAAGTATCAAATAGAGAATCCGGTTGTACCTGGGCGCTAAAAGTAGTAACTTGTTGGGAACGTTAGCAGCACTGAAGTTTCAGCCAATTTTTGTATGCTCTCAAGAGCTATTAGAACCGTAAATATAACGATACAACTTTGCCTTGATGGCGCTAAACTATTTTGGACTCTCACTTGGTCCGCACATGAACTTTAATGTCTTTTATCTTGGAAGCGTTGCCCCAAATAGAGATTAAGTATTGTTCGTAACACAGCTTTCAATTTTTTTCTACTTCTACAGAATATCTGTGCTTGTAAACAGATCCTAGCAACAGGCAATTATATAACGCGAGGCTCTAGGAAGGGCTGCCAAGCTAACGTTATATAAGAAACTGGATTCATTTTAGCCAAACTAACTTCAAGATCCTTAAATATCCCAGTCGTGATTTAGACAATCTTAAATAAGCTTTATACGTTGGTACTCAGGTTCGACAGTTTTTCTCGACTTCACACAGTATTAAAGATAGTTTTCGTTCCTTAATAGGACATAATAAATCTACACTGATTGATATGATGTCCTACCAAACATGACCAAAACCAAGATCTTGCTGAATCGTTAGCATCGAACATTTCATAGAACTATTCATAAAAAGTGCCTTTACGACGTAACACGGCGTTGTCAGACGAGTCATCTTCAGCCACACTGACGATTTCTTTCCACACATATATCCTACTTTGGCAAATCGAACTTAGTTCAACGCAGAGAATTCTTAACTTCGAGGTTAACTTGTGTACAAATGTACATACCAAATAGTTACAAGATACCTCAAAGCACGAAAATTGAGGGAAACAACACTGCAAGCGTATCATCTGCATAACAAGATCAGACGCCCTGTCCTAATTTCTGTAAGAAGCGTTTATTAGTTAGTTTTATAGTTTATTAGTTATATTTTAAAAAGGACCATATGACTATAGACATAATTAGAGTTCTATTTTTGGTTATGTTAGACAAATTACTAAGACTACGGTTATGTAACATTTACTGAAGGATACATTTTCTGAGGCATAACTCCTCTGCGGACTCAAGTGATGCGTGCGTTAATGTTCGTCTTGTGTGTATATTACATTATCACGGTGCGTTTTTTTACATGACTGAGGTGTGTTTATCAATCCCATAATTTACGATTTCGCATGTCTTTACGAATGGCAGGTTCGATGCACTTGGCGAAGGTTAGTGAGACATAGAATTCTGACTCCAAAATAATTAACTATATCTATCTAGCGTGTGGTCATGTATTTCCAATACAATTCCATTTTTATTTCTGCCACCTAGGTGAATTATGTCCTAGTTTTAGGATCCTATAGCTGTAAACTAGTACATAGATACAGTACTTTATAGTTGTATAATCTTTACTACGCATTAGCAGTTATATATTATCAGGACGAAGAAAGCGTTCATGCGACCGGCTGTTTTACGATGTATTTCACAGAGTCAATATTGGAGAAAAAACAAATTACTAAACGTTTCCTGGATTCTTTGAGGATACCCAATGGACACGGAGCCGATTTTGTTACAACAGGTTTTTCACGTGGCAAGCCGGAAAGCTATACGAGGAGACGGGGACCTCAAAGGGCAACACAAATAGAGTAATTTCACGGTGTTAAGAACGCTTTTAAAATCACCTTGTGTCCATGTTACGGCTATAACAATGATCTATGTGCTCGGTTCGACACGGCTAAGTGTCTACTGCATAGCCCGGAGTAGTCCAAATAGTAAAAGCAAGGACAAGGGCCGCTTTTTCGTCCGGCAGGGTGAAACGACGCCTTAGGCAACGGTGCCTCACGTTCCTCCACGGCCTAACGCGATCAGCAGTCGTACTAACAAAAGTCATGTTAACATATTTCCGGCAAAATCGCTGTCGGCTTGATGTCAGGCCACCAGTAAAATCGACGTCATAACTGACTGCGAAACAGGACAAATCTCGTGGTGAACGCGTGTCAGACAAGCCAAGCCTGGAGCCCATTATTCTAATGGATCGCATATTGACGAAAATGCCGTTGACTAAACAGTCGCACAGATTTACGTTTATCATACTCGAGTGATTCCTTTTATAGTTATTATATAGTTCAACTCAGCGCAGTAATTGACTTATTAGTCGGGTGTCCTGTAAAAAGACTGGTTGATTATATGAATTGACAGTAGGAAATATTTCTTGTGCCATAATTGTGTGCCTTACGACTGAGGTCGTTTAGTGTGGTGCGATTAGAAAGGTCAAATCGATTCAGTAAATTTGCACAGGACAAGATATTGGACCTGTTTAGCTTACTTTATTTAGCTGGCAAATCTTTCCGGCCTGACTAAAGGCACCGGATGTCCCAAGGACCAGGTTCTGAGTAACAATACGTGATTGCGTGCTACGAGCAAACTCATCAATTCAGCCCTCTAAATACTGTTGACTTCCTTTAATTTGAAAAGTACGGGTTCTTTTCAACGCAACAAGAGTAGTGAATACGAAATTCGGTCAGAGTGGTCGAAGTGATTCGAATTTAAGCAGATTAGCAGTTATTTTCACTAAAAAGAAACGCAGTGATCGGCATATCCGATAGGTAGGCTACAGCTTGAACCTTAAAAGTATCTTTTAATCTGTCGTTCAAGTGGGAAAATAGTTTTGATTGTGTCTTCTGAATGTCTTGATTGTGTATCTGAATAGTACTAAGCCCCTGTGCTGGTGGGTTTGTTTTTTTTCACCGATCGATGCCAGTTGTTATTTGCTTATAGCGGTCCAATTGGCCAGATTTTCGGTCATATTCGTCTTGAATACAAGAGTATTCAATAAGAAAAAATATTTTTTAAGGGAGGAGTTTTTTTTTGGCCATAGAACATTTGCTCCATAGCTGTTAAGTATTTGTATACTATTCCCTTTATAAGGCTGTCTGCTTGCTTGGGTGGCGCAAAGGAAACGCAACAGCGAATTTGGAAAAAAAGCTTACACATCTCACACTTGACGATTTTATTTACTACGAATTGCTTTTGCCGGAGCAATTGGTAATTTTCTTTGTCAAGTATATGAAATCCTTTTGCAGCAGCAGTGTCCCTCTTCCATAGGAAGCGTAATGCTGATCTGACTAATCCGCGGGGTAGCCGATGAAAGCTCAGTCATCTCGACATATACGATTCATATTACCCGTAGCTCGCTGGTAATCTGAGTAAATTCACCCATTTCTGACGATATATGCGAGAACTTTATGGACAAATTATATTTTAAAGATATCTGTTCTATAAGTTCTACAAAGTGTAGTTAACATTGAATATAGAAAAAAAAAATAAGATCAGTCGATCTGTACTGAAACGGTTCCTGATGAATCGGTTGGACGAATACGTTTTTCCAGAACTAGTTTCTCCGCTGTAGCGTGATCCTATTTTTGCAAAATCCTTTATGAAACACGAATAGGCATCGACGTATGGTTCATATTCCTTTCTTAATACTTTCCGCTTGTTGAAAGTAACGAAACCGGATATGTTGAAGAGGGTATCTAAGCTCCGACGACGTTCTAATATGAGATTGAAAATGATTAGAAGGGTACAGAGTTAGGTCCCAGATTGATTCTCGCGTGCGGATTTTCGCATGTATAAATGGAGTAAAATATTGTGTTAGGTTTATCTTGACGATTCTGTAATAGTGCCCAGTTATTGCTTCAAATAGCAAGATGCATGCAGTGCGTCAACTGATTCATTCCAATAGAGTAACCAGTTATTAGAATAGAGTTATAGAATAATTGCGTCAAGGTAACGGCAGGGGTCGCTAACACACAGTGAGGTGTAACCTAGGTCAGTGGAGTAATAGAATTAAAAAAAAAAATGGCTGCCAGAGGGACCGTACGCTTATGTGCCGTTGCCAGCGTATAACCGGGCGATAATCTATGCTAGAAGTTTTATTTAAGGTGAACCAGATATTCCAACAGGCAGATAGCTGTACCATGTCGGAAGTAACACCAGGGCTGTTCGGATATTCTAATGGTAGAACGGGATAGATGGTAGGTGAAATAAATCAAGGGATTAGAGAATATGAATGTAGAGTAATTGCAACGGAATATTGTCGTATCCTGAGCTAGGTGTTACATCAACGAGCTCAATTAAGCAACGAGACAGAATCTGCAAACTTCATAGAATATGAGAGTCTCCCATAGTGCTTTTTATAGTTTTGGGGATATATACATTTATTCTACTTTCGAAGCAAACTTTGTTATTGAAATTGTAAACACCAGCAATTAGACAAACAAGTAGATGACAATCATGAGAATCAGTCACACTAATATTATATGCTATATTCAATCAGTATTGCCTATCCCAAACGTCTTCTGTGCTGTTTCAAGAACTAAATGAAAGTAGACTATTCAAGCTTCTTCATTCGAGAAAAGAAGCACGGTATAAATTGACGTACACCGAAACGGTAGTTCTTCTAACTATCGTTCCATGAGCTCGCTGTTGCTTGTAAAGATCTACGCAACAAAGAATATTTCCAATGCATTTGAATGCCTAGTAAAACTTCTATCAGAAATTAATTCAGCTCAAAATCAGAGAAAATGATGAGCTTAAATATCTTGATTGTCGGTTTTTTCTATGATGGGCGACCCTCGGCCTTTGCGGTAAACTCAGGACAACATTTAATCGCACGACAAGTAAACACGGCATGTTTACTTAGATACAACAAAGAAGGACATCTGTAGCTGTATTCGACAAGACGGATTTTTTAGTTCAATTTGGCATTCGGCCAAAACTGCAGCCAGCTCGCTTGATACTTTGCTTCGAAAGATTCGAGCGTGAAGTCCTTGGGGATGCTCCCCACACTTTGTGCTTTTCGTACAGCTCAGTACTAAATTGCGTCTCTTTTTTTCGTATTTCGGCATTTTTAGAGAAAAGCGTGCTAGCGCCGGGCAAGAATACGGCTGTTCAACTTCTGTTATCACAAAAAAAAATCCGAGTGCGAGCACTGTGAGTTGGCTTTCGGACTAAAGCGGTACAAAGCTGATTCTGTCACAATCTGCGGTCTTCATTCATTTCAAGCGCGCTACATCATAACACAAAGTAAAAAAAAAAAGAAGCAAAAAACAGTTCTTGTTAAAAATATCTTTGGCAGATAAGTCGTTTATGTGCATCCTCATTTATTTTTTCCTTTTGTATCAAAATGAGTGCCCTGCTGTGTTTTCCATTATTGTATCTTTTAGCTACATTATGTATACAATTAGATTCATCGGAGCAGCTTGCGAGGGAGACTTTACCCCGTAGCAAAAAGGGCTTTGAAGAAAGCCACTGTATATGGGCAATAAGGAGATGCATGCCCTTTGAACTAAGGCGATCAATAAAAGCCGGGTACCTTTCAGGCTGACCTAATGATATCACATTCATTTATCAGACTGACCCACAAGCGGGAGCGTTTTCTTCAATTGTCGAATTTTGGCAATAAATTAATTTATTATGTACTCGTTATTCTCTCTACGACCTTCTACCATCTCTCAACCAATCTCTTTATTCCTCTCAACGTGACCATCACGGTTGATGTTAAAGAATTCGTCCAGAGCTCCTCTTCATTGTCAAATATTCGGTTACTTTTTTAGTTTGCCAATAACCAGAGAAAATGGTAATCCATTGTAGCGAGGTCTGGAGAATATGGTGAGTGCAAAAGACCGCCCACTCTTGCAGGGTGGTTTTCATAGTCTTTCCCAACTGCGTCTTTTTTTTTGCCATTGTGGTAGAGAAGGATGACTTTGCCTCGCGTATCGAGTCTTGCCTCTTGGATAGCCTCGCTCAATCGATACAACTGAGCCATGTACAGGCCCTTGTTGACCATCTCCTATTCTTTTCAAGCACTTCCCATTGTAGAAGATCTTCCCAGTCCTACCAACTGCAAGTCATGGTATTTTTGGGATGAAAATCTCGTTTAACTCTAGGTTTAGAAGGATCTCCCGAAACTTTTCACTGCTACCTTGCCTGCTTTTTATCCACGTGGGCGTATCACTTTTCGTCACTTCTGTGTCATCCATTGTGCCTGCGTGTTGTCTAGGTAACGAGCGAAATGTTGAAAATCAATCAGAATCTGTGTACCTCGCTCGTCCTTCAAACACCTAATTTTTCAGAAGATCCTATAGACTGAAGATTTTTGCTAGTATTAATATGAATGCAGTTAACCTTTTCGTCTAATTTACAAGATGTTTTCTGGCCTGAAGAAGCCTTTGAAAAAGACGATCTTTTTCAGGACTTCAGGCCTCCTTATCGGTCTCTGGTAGCACTGATTGGGGCAGGAAACGTCCGCTAGTTTCAAGGTGATATTATTGAGCTTCACAACCATTTTCGAGCAGTTTCCTCGAATGTGCCCCATGCTGCTTAAGTAGCGTTTTGATCTCGATTAAGGCGAAATAGGGTAGGTGTCGATGGTGTAATATCCTTTACCTCGGACCAGTACCTTGAAGCCTGAACTCAACTTGAAGTTGCTTTGCATGAAGTGTGCGATGAATTTCTAGAAGAGTTTTTTCCGAGCAATCTTCCTGTAAGGCATGGCAGACCATAGGTTGCCATTACGTTTTTCATGAATGTGGTCATCGTGAGATCACATAAGGTTCATTTATGTAACTTAAACTCTAAACTAGGAACGCGGAAAACCTTGTAAGGATAACGTACGTCGGCTGTTCATTCGTTACATGCAAGTAAAGGCGCGCATAGGGCACGTGTTGCAGTCGTATCGTTCAAACTTCAATTTATCTACATGCTAATAACATATCGTACCGTTGAAGTATTTGGCCTTGTTTTATTGTATTTGGAACTCGGATGCAATGCAATTGGGGGCTTTTTCTTTTGGCTAGAGATGGGGCACCGCTTAAGTAATGCTAAATAATAATACCGCACGCAAAGCTCGAAACATTTGAGCAATTAGACAGTGGGTGTGAGACGTCAATGTTAGGAAACATGCTTACTACTAGTTACTAGCCATGTTTTGCTAGTCATTTCTGACACACTAGAAGATTATCTATGCACCTTTACGTCCAAAACTGTCCTTAGACTCTTGTAGGAGCAGATCCTGTAGAATGTAAGACAGCGTTAAAAAAGCTTCATCTGCCTCCGTCTTTTGCGCGTGGTGCATAAATGCCTAACCCTTTCGCAGTAGCTTAGATGGATCGAGAGTACCAAAGCCAAGGGGCATAGAGATGTATGCATGACTTCCTGCCACTAGAACAGATTCATCCGTTACAATGACCGGCTTATTTGTCTCCTCGATGCTGTGCACCGGCCATTTCGTAATCGTCTGATTCCGCTGCAAGCAAGAGATATGGCTACAACGCTAAGTTTACCCCGTTGATTTTTCTTCCTCTTTCTCAGCGTGATCAAGCACCAATATCTGTGCATAGCAATAAATAACCCCTAGAAGTGTATCGCAAGAATAATACTCACGTAGGAAATTTTTCAGTGGTGCGTACGGCCTTTTAAGGGATAGTTTGGCATTCTTCCAGTTAAAAAAAACGTGAAGTATCTAGTATACGTAAAAACATCAATGACCGCCATTTTTCTATGCCATCAGTCTACCTATTCGGGTTATATGCTTCATTAAATCAGTGGATACTGAAAGTTAAACTCGGCGAATATTAGGAAGGCCGGACAAAAATGTTATCTCCACTGGACTCCTTATGACAGGAAATTATTAAATAACGACAGAGCTTAAAGAGCGAATCCTTCGTACTAATCTATGACAGTGCATTATACTAGACAATCAGGTAAACAGGGTATTTTCGCTCGTATCTCGAAAATATTAATCCATGGAACAATCACCAAGTTGATGGAAACCATAACGATTCCGTTACAATTGGTCGTAGATATCGTGGATAATCATGCGTCGGTATAATGTCAGATTAGAACGAAACTACTCGTTGCGGACCAGCAAGTTCTTGAAAAATGGTCTTTAAGACTTTTTAGTAAGCGACTTTACTAACTGTTATCATTTAGGGGGTCGCTTTTGTGTCTCATTAACATTATTCATTTGGTTAACGTAACTCGTAAATAGCAATTTTTATTTATGCGCTGTATTAAAAATGGTCGTTTCATGGATATTTGTTTATCTGCCCATACGTTTTATGGAATAGAAAACTATTACTTTTAATATAAAGTTCGCGTTTAGAGCTCAAAATAAGTTACTCATCGAGTAGCAGACAACCTACTTGCTTGTGAAGCTACTAAATGTACGAGTCCTACTTCATAGCCTTCCAATGATACAGTTTCAACATTTTTCATACATAAGCCAAATGTTGATGGTCAGAAATGTCGATAGTTCCTTTTATATTAGAAGCAAGGCGTCCGAAGAAATGTCCAGCGGCGTAAGTAGTGGACTTAAAGCATGAAAAACGTTTTTTGTTTTTTTTTTCTTGTATTTGGGGAAATAATCTACTGCTTGTGCAGTACGCATTACTTTTTCTATTGCAGTATTAGATATAAACGGTAAAAGTTTGTGGGGTATAAGCCGATAGCTAACAGAAAACAGATACTATGGGTTCGAAAGAAAAAAGGGTGTCATACATTCGAGACACCCAACGAAAGAGGGCAATCGTAAAGCCAGGATCTTTACTCTCAAATAAGTAAGCACAGAACTGTAGATTGTTCAATGTATTTCGTGTGAGCTCATCATGACCCTACAAGTCTAATTACAAATAATGGGTTTCAGAAAATTTACAAGTTATCATATATCAAAAAAAAAAAAAGCCTGTTGAACAATCGGTATGACAATATGTGCACCTAAAAATTTAAACGTTACATTCATAAGTTAACAACATTGTGCGAAAAACAGCTGCTTTAATTGTGATTATCAGCGATGCAGGTTTATGATAAGAAGACTTCTTGGAAGAAGAAGAAGAAACGCTTTATGACGCTTAAGTTTGAATGAATTTGAAAGTATATGGTACGAACCTTTGTGTAATAATAAGATATAATCGAAGGAAGGTCCGATAATAGAATAATGTCCGAAAAAATATTTAATTTCGTTTGTAAGCCTAACGACTTTATATATATATATATATATATATTTTGAGAAGTTAAAACCAGCATTTGGTCTAGGGCTTGTAGTGGAGATTTGGCGCAAGTCAGTTCGAAGCTGGTAGTTCGACACAATTATATTATAAAACACTAAATAATGAGGTGTAATTTAACCCTTTTGAGTAAATTTAACTAATATAAGTATTCTCTCTCATCTAATTGGTCGTCGATGTATCCGGTAGGAAGCCAGGCAGTCGACAGGACAGCTCGAAGCGGGGACCCTACAAAAGGGTATTGGGCCGGCATTCTGAGCGCACTTTGTTAATGGAAATTCACGAGTGAGATTCAAATGGCGAAGTCAAAGAAGCCTGCGGGGGTGGAGCTATTGATGGCGCGAACGGCTTTATTGTTTTCAAATCGAAATAAGTTTTCCATCCGATTGAACTTGGTAACTTGTGTCTGTCTATCAATACCAGCTATACGAAATAATAGCTTGACGAAACGATGATCCCCTCTTACCTCCGTCGACTAGGCGTAGTAATGATAATACTTATTCGGACGTAATTGAATTTTAATAATGTCAATGACAATTATTAACGAAGCTTTAATACAACATCGACATTTTTAATGCTAACACATTTGTTATTTCTTTAATTTTGTCCATCGAAAAAACTTCCTAAAAATGATGAAGAATAGCGAGATTCTACTTGTCACTTTACCACCCTTACGTTGTCATGACTTCATATGTGGCCTCATTGAGGTTACTCTACACCGGAGAGAGATGTCCATTTTGGTTTCGCCATCGAAAAGATCGATCGTGCGTCGGGTGTCAATAGGTGGATTGTCCAAAAGCGCCAGATTGACATGACAATATCAGATATGCTCTATTATAGTTCCCAGCGGTTTTAGTTTAGTCGTGATTTCCATGTCAAGCTGTACAGCAGTGCCACAAATGAAATGAATTTTTTCCCGACGAAAATTACCCCCTTGCAACGAAAAAAAAAAAAACGTTGCAACGTCCATTCACCTGACGATTGAACGCGGTTTGTTGACGAAATTAGTGACAGGCATCATTTTTTTAGATGCTTGTAACTCTCATGACAGGGTGCGTCCTGCTGATAAGATCGCAGGGCAAAAACAGTTGCCGAGCCAACTATTTAACGAACTCCTGTTTACGTCTATCTATGCAGCTTGTGGAGTTTCAGACATTTACTATGTGTTTTGAGTTCAAATGAAATCAACTCAAAACTTTAGGAAAAAAAAAATGAATAGTTATTCTATCGAGCCAATGCGGAGGTTGCGGTTCAGTGACCCAATTGAAATATGTAACATACAAATTGGGTTCAGCTTTTTTTTCTATTTGCAACATAAAAAATAGTGAATTCATACCGCTCCCGTTAACAATAAGTTGTTCTACGGTTGAGAACGGACCTGCGGCACTGCGTTAACGTGAACAGTGCTACAACAAAATATATGAAATATAAATAAAGTCTATTATCTGATAACTGTGTACACTATCGTACCCAACGCACGTTCCGACCCTTTGAACCAGTCGTTTCTTCTCACAGGATCAAATTAGAAAGCCGAACTTTCGAAGCCAAAGGTACCGTTTAGCTTTCTTCTTTTCAATTTGGAGCGCATCAACAGATATCAAGATATGTACAAAGTGGATTTTTGAAAACATCACTAAGAAGTCAATGTTGTCTTCTACAATTATATATCGTTATGCTCTTGCTGGTCTTCTACAATCGATCCATAGCGTCATGCATTTCTAATCGCTTCCAGCCATATAAAGGACTGTCGCATCTTCGGAGCTTTCATTTATGTTTGTCAGGATATACACCCCCGGGGTAGCCGGTACTTGCTGCACTTTGAAATTTGTTCAAATGTAAGAAATTTTGTCATAAAAATTATTGGTAGGTGGAAAAGCAAACGATTAGCTCTCGACTACGTATCTTTTTTTAAATCGATTTTTCCTATTTACTCCTTGTTTCCACCAGTCTGCTCAACGGTAACGGTAATTTTCGCTTAAAAAGCGTCAAATTGTGATTGTATGAGGATAACAAAACATACGAGCAAGCCGGAAAACACTGCCAAATTATATGTTCTCTTGCATAAAATTTCCATTGCTTTTCGGCAGCGTTGTTCATTATTTCGTTACTTACGGTACTTTTAATTTGCACGGACAGTAAATCCAGCCTGAACCCGAAGCTTTTTCGCGCTCTAAAGGCGACAGCAATTAAATGGCGATGGTTCAGGGCCGCTTAAATTTTCCGGGTGTGATTCTACTCTGGATGGCTGGAGCACGAAGGAGAAAACTAGCCAATAGTGACCCTTCCAGTTAGGGTAGACACACCTTCGTCGCAGACATGGCGAATTCCACATGTTCCAAAAGCTAAATATCAATGTAAATGGGGATTTTATCAATTACGTCTTATTAGAGGATCCTATATTACTCGAAAGGTTCGCTTGCCAACAATCTAGTAAAAGCTTAATAACCGTATGACTACCTATTTAAAGACAGTTAACAACGTATAATATATATATATATATATATATATATATATATAAATACTAGGCAGCACCCTTCCATGGTATAAATGAAGAAGTGATTAATGTTCTAAATTATCGTATTGGACTATATTTTATGTTGGAGCTTAAGTGACCTCCATTTCTCATATGTCAGAGGCGGTAGCGTTTCTTCTTTATGTATTTGATATCACTCTATACGAGTTTAGTTTTCCACTTAGCTTATTTATTCTTTCTCACCAGAATGTTCAACGGAAAAGTTAAAGAACTAGTCTAAATAGATTGTAAAACACCTTTCGCCGCGAAATGTACGGTTGTACGTTTCATTTCTCTGTGATCGTAGAAGGTGATGATAACACGCTGAAGCGAGCTATGGAGAATATAATTGATGCACAAGAACCCACGTCTGGCATTGTCATGGAACTCGCCGTTCTCAGCAGGTCTTTTTTAGATAATAGTTTTGTTTACTCGAGGCAACTATACCATATACTCATTGTTGACCGTTCTGTTCTTCTCAAGCACTTCCCAATGGATAACGCCTTCCCAGCTTTACAAACCGCAAATCATCGCCTTTTTCGAGTTTAAATATGGCCTAACTTAAGGATTAGGTATATGGCCTAGAACCACTTTTTTGTTTGCTGTTTGATATCGACGTAAAGACACCAGATCCCATCGCCCATAAAGTTCTTTGTAGAAACCTCTCTCATTACGACTGCCCGTTGCCTACTGCCAGGCAAGATGTTCAGGACGCTTCGCAGATCCTTGATTTCAAGGAAGATTCCATACATTCAAGCTGTTTGACAATGAGCTGGTATTTGAAACTTACCTTCGAGACCAATTAACAAATTGTTTTCTATTTAATGCCGATAAAAGCCTCACATGGTCGGCCCGGGTGGAGTACACCGTCACCATAACATAATTATTTGTGCCCCAATTTAATATAATGCATCATATGATGTGCTTAATTATATTACATTAGTGGTCACGATAAACACCGTGGCAAACAGGTTTGTTAATTTCACTTCTGAGAAAGCGGAACTGCCACTTCCCGTGAATTCAGACCGTAAAAAACGGCTTGGAATTTTACTGCCGCTAGCTATTGTTTGACGGCTGGCCCGTATCAGACAAGATCTAGACTTGCCCAGACGACCTAAGTTTAATAGGTAGATGTTTTATCAGTATGCCACCATACAAACAGGGACTTTTGTATCTATTACACCTCAATTATTCTTACTTTTGTGATCATTTTTCGATTACGACACTGATAGGATCATGTAAAAACGAAGCTGACAGAGAAAATAACGCACACCTGTTAAACGCATTAAAAAATTATACCTCTATCATACTTAGTTAGCTTTCGACTTTCTTGAATGGACTGCACTTCAAAGGTTTAGAGATACTGAACAGGCAACATTTCAACTTCACGTAAAAAAATAGGAAAGCTTAATGAAAAGCGTTTGCCTACGCAGCTGTAACAATTTTCCAATTTAATTTTATCACCCGACTTACACTTATACGTATGCAAAATGTGTCAGTAAAGCAAAATTGTATGTTCGAACTTACTCACACAGTTGAGACTATTGATTTAAACCTGCACATGTAACCATTCTAACTTCTTCCAATTCGATTATTGCCAAAGGTAACGTTGACCTTTGTTGAGTGACCCTATTGAAAACAGTACCCTTTCCAATTCTGTCAGTTATTCTAAAGCTCGAGCAAATACATCTTTCTATTATATCTTAGACGCTTGCAAACTAGCATAGCTTTATGGCTATTTTATTTCGATAACATTCAATAAACTACTTTGAATGTATCTCGTATATCTAACAATAATTGAGCTTTTCTGTACGGCTTGAATCTAGATCTTCCGCGTAGAGACAAATACAAATGCTGTTTCAGCTAATCGTTACGTTCACTCCAACGACGGTACGTAATGAACGGACGGGCTGCGCTCGCTTTGTTTTTCGATCATCGGTGCAGAGATTTGTTGGCAAAGAGCTTATTTTAACGCTAAAGTATCAAAATCTTGGGATATATGGCCGATAACGATTGAATTCGCACACTAAAGTATAAACGTCGTTTATTTTGCCCTAGAACTAGATTAATTATTGTAAGCTAGATGTACGTTAATTCAATGGTGTCACGCCGCTTTATTACGTGGCAACAATTCTTAGAAGATCAGAGACAATACATTTTTAGTACCGTTAAGATGTTAGGTTGTCGAGCTAGATCATACAGGAATATCGGTCACATATATCTGATACATAGACATTTTATTTGGTTCGCGTTTGGAAAATTCAGAATGACACATACCTCAGTGGATGCCATATACTTAGCTACAATATCCAAGCGGTACAATGTCATTCGTGCGGGACTTATCAAAGCTCCAGAGTAACAGAGCTTAGGTTCCCTTAAGCAAATTTGCCCTCCCAGGTCGCGTAGTATTCCTTAGAGGCAGGTGTGAGAAATGAGTCGAAACGTCATTTTAAACCCCTGATGAACAAGGGTGTCACAGCAAAAACAAAAACTAGCCGATTTTGTGTCACACGATGAAGTGCGAGAGTGTGCTTGAGATATACATGGTCGAGCCGGTTCAATTGCCCCAAGTTATGTGTCATTGTGGCTATTTTGAGATTAAATAGCCGAACGGCGGTTTCTACTAAAAGAAAATTGAACCTTTAATGTTAGATATTGCTACCATTGGCTTTCCGCACATCTGCGTGGCGTACGACGGCGAGTTTTTACCGCTAAAAAAAAGTAGCCCGAGGTAAAGAAAATCGTCACTTAGGCGAGGGGCGGCCTGGCACTGCAAATTCATAGTTAGGCCGTACCCTATAGAGATTACATGCTATCTAGCTAACGTGTGCTAGACTTACACTGCTGCTTTCAGTTATAACTAGGTATAACTAGGCGTATAATATTATTTCGACGAAGTGTCCAGGCTTTCGTGCTCTTACTCGTAGATCCTTCACAGGTGTTGAAAACAGTGGGGGCTGAGGCTATTCCCGTGCTTGATACTATTTGTTGTGTAAGGGAATAAAGAAAGTTTTGTCACGCAATTCTTGATTCCTATCTGTTTTTCTACAGGATAGCTATCAAAGTTTGGTTGAATCATTGTGGAAGCTTTCCTCTTTGCCAGGAATCTCAAGGCGACGTCTTTTGTCGTCATAAAAAAGGTCGCCTTGAAGTCCATGAATAGGGCAAGCAGTAGCCGCGACTGTCTAGGCTGCGAGACCTTCATGTCGGCAAGTAGAGCCTTGCATACCGTAGTGGTTGGTAGACCACGTCGAAAGCCGTACTAAACGTCCGGGGTAACATGAGCGATTTTCAGGAACTCACCTGGTTTTGTCGATATCACGAAGGTTGGCAGATTTAACACATACTCCTCTTTAAAGTGCCATGCCACTCGGTTGGCCTATCGGGGCTTTCCTCACTTCTATGGGTGACTAAATATATGGCTTTTAACTGGTGGAAAATACGAGCACTTTTTAATAGGCACCTGTTAAACAGCGCCCTCAAGCAAGAAGCTAAGATGGTGGCACATTTCCTAAGGCTTGTTTCTTATCCGCTTTAAACCGACTGTTTATTGAGGCGCAGATCTAAAATGCCTGAACGATGTCCGTCATTAAGAAGTCAGCCTCAGTGACGTTTTTCTTTTCGCCATTGTTCTGTTCCCGCGTCGTCGAGATCACGGAGAAGTTTTTTCGAATCTAACCATTCGACCCAAGCCTGGCGACCGACTAATCGATTGGGATCGATGGGCTCATGGGATGCAAGACTTAGACACATAGGGCCGGCGCCCAGCTTCACAAGCCAAGCTGATTTTCCACTGTTAGAGATACCTATGTCGCTGCGATCCGTCGATCTTCAGGACAACTGCAAAAAATCCTTGTGCGTTCGTTTTGGACCCTCCTAGCAACGCGTCACGAGCTCGTTAAATCCTGGACAGTTGTGATTCTCGGGACGATGGAACTATGTGGACCGCTGTAAAATATCGATCAATTAAAAAAAAAAATGATAATATTCATTTTCGGCATGATGGTTGTGTTAATCTGTTGACTTGTATATGAAAATAACTGAAACACCTTTTCGCTCAGTGCTTTTGGCAAGGCACGCCGACGCTGACAGTTGTGAAAGCATCAGGTAAGTGATAGGTCTGATGCTTATAGTAATGCGTATGCTGCCTTGTCGCATATTTAACCCTCTTTATTATTGACATGAGTAAGAAGAGTTTATAATCCAAGGGAGCGACTTCCTCAAAATGGATACATCTTTTACGGAATAAAGCACGGTTTTTTCATTATGTTCCGTTATCTAGCGGCGTATAAATAGTACGTTGAACAACTCAAGAGCAGACAGCGGCTTATCAAAATAAAGACAAGCTATCTAAATTAAATCGGTGCATAAACTTTCAATCGAAACAAAACGCCCGTCAAAGCGAGCAGCAGCAGCAGCAGCAGCAGTAGTATTCGTACTTTGTTCGTACATTATTTTAAGCTTCATGTTTAGAAACTACCTATTCGGGACGTGACGTTAAACAAGCTTGCTTAATGTCTAAATGTTCCCATCTAGCACAGCTGTTAATTTCTATCGCTTTAGACAGTTAGCCCCCGGCACAAACTAAAGCGTATCCACGCCTAGTTTTATACCTAGACAGCCTTATATGGATCGTTACTTAGTAGGCAAACACGTTGGGGCCTTACGTTCAGTCCCTTGAAAAGAGAAAAGTTAATGGAGCTTCGGCAAAACAGGGCGATTGTTCCAATCATGACAGGCGACGATAAATAAATAAATCGTCTCACTCAAAAGCATTCTACGAAGTTTTACTCGATAAAGCGCAAGAGAGACCCATCTGTCGATGAAATGCGTGCCCGTGGATCGGATGTACGACACAGCTCGTTATATTCTGTATTCATTCAAGAAAGTTTTTCTTAATATCGCTCATGATAACCTATAAAAATTTAGTCTAATGACGGCTGCCGGTCGAGACGTAAAAGTCGATAAATTTATTTTGCCCTTTAACCAATTTATCAAAAAGTTACAACAAACTGCATACAAGCAAATGAAAGTGAATCTTTTATATTTTCACTTTTATTTTTGTTATTAATAACGCCCGCCTTAATTGCAATCGCAAGCCTAAGTTCTATGCATAACTTTAACGGATCAAAGCGGGGCGTAAAAAAGCGGGCGGGCACCGCTATGTTGTCCGTTCCGCTCCCTTTTGTTTTCCTCCTTCCTTTTTGGCGTCGCATACATCAGGCCAAAAATTTATCGGCGATGAGTGTCGTCCGTCCTGTAAACCGGTAACGATGACTAAATGTAGAAAACGAAGACGCGCCGATGACGGTATGAGTAGCACCGGCAGCGGCGACACACTATTGGAGCTTGTTGGAAGTGACGGACGGAGGTAAGGACTTAGCGTACAGCGGAAGTGGATTGCTGTAGCCGCGGTTACCGCTCTTCGAAACTCGTACGTGAGTTGCATCGTCCATGTTTCGGAGTACAAAGAATATCGTCAAAGCCGCTTATAAAAAGAGCTGAGTGACAGTTAGTTCGCTAGTGAATTATTGGGACGATTGCCAACTTAGAACCCTGCCGTCCGACTTCTGTTGACTAGATGTACTGCGTATGCGCCTAACGAACGAGCAGGCAAAAGGAAGAACAGTGAGCTCGGGAGGCCACACAACAATCGCTAGCGTGGCGAAGTCTAACTACCTTGATTACCGGAAATAGGAGTTTGCCCTCACGCAAGAACGCGGGTCGGCTGCTGCGGCGTCGACAGCGGCGGCACGAGCCATCATCGCACGGGGTCGATAGGGGATAAACGTGAGGCTAGAGAATGAGCAAAACAGAAATCGTATTGACTCTATCTTCTTACATTTAGCTAACTCTACTGTTATTAGCCCAGTAGCGACACGGTACGCCCGTTGAATACAAACGTTGTAGTTATTTTTCCTTGGTGGACCTAGTCGCTTGCTAATCGTTGAAAAAAAAACACGAGGACACAGTCAACGACCAACAACAATGATAATAAACAGTGGCGTAGAAAAGAAAAACAGAACGGAAGACTCCAGATAACAATATAGAGAAGAAAATGACTACTGACTGAAGCCTATCCAGGGTAAACAGTCGCACGTAACAACCAATAATGCCATAGAAGCCCTATCATATCTGGAGGTCGTTCGTACGTGACGCAAAAGCCCTTGGCCTTTAATTAAACAACACGCTTTCAAAGGCTAAAGCACCAGTTACCCTGCCGCTATAACAGCTATTGTATCTGATCACAATAGCTCCTATGCCGATATTTCTGTGTTTCTACAGGGCATCTATATATCTCTATTTGTGCTATATGTAAACAGAGTAATTTCCTAATATGCTACTATCTGAGTACCAATTATGCACAAAATGGGTCATAAGACTCGTTCAAAGACTGCTATCAAGATTGTTAGCTGTCAACAATCTTTTTGCAAACTAATAGTTTAGCAAATAATTTAGAACAGTCAGCTCATGGATGGGATATTAACAGCTGTCATTTGCAACTCTATGAAAAAATGAGCGCAAACAACGTGGTTCTTTTACGTACAGGGAACACACACGGTTATTTGTGCGATGTGCCATTTTTCCACAGTCGTTCACTACACATCGGGTTCGATGAGTAGTGAATGACATAGGCCCGTCCACCAATTAACGAGGTTGATTATTGCCGATCTGTGGCCTAAAGATTACCTGAAATCTTCGTGTCGCTACTTCAGGCATCTGCGCGTGTTCTCATCCTCTTCGTGTAAAGAGCTGGACAGCGAAAGAGGTACGTCAATTTTGATTAATCATCATTTCGTGTTTGAATCAGGAGTATTCCTGTATATAGTATATAGAGTATATATAGTATACCTATATATACTGAAACTGTTTCCTGCCTATGCTGTTTGTTCATCGAACGAACACTTGTATATGCCTAAACGCTGGAAACACGCCAAAAAATAGGCAGAAGCGCCCCACCTTGGATCGATTCAATTTCTTTTTTTGTTACTTGCGAACGGGAAAAAGGGCAACCGTTATGCCGAGCACCTGCTACTGCTGTGCATTGTTTGTGTTTTTTCCTCTAGGTAAATTATACGATATTTACTATTGCATTTATCTTGATTTAATTAACTTCGCTGAGCTTTATTGGATATTGCAAATTCGACGTAAGAAAGTAAGTGAAGGCAAAGTTCTTGTACAGATCTCTATGTACCAATCTGTTTATTTAGTTGGAGCGTTGCCTAAGGGAAACAAGTTTTTGTACAAAAATCCGCAGTAACAAGGCTCTTCAGAGAGGCTCATGGGAACAACTGCAAGAAGAGCGCCAAGGCTGATACAGTCTTGCCGTCAAAGTGAAAAATTAGCCATCGTACGTCTGCTTGTTAGCAAAAAGAGCGCCCAGAATGGATACACATATATCAAAAGCAGTAAAGCAAGCGTGAAAAGTATACCGGAAGATCGAATCAATTAGAAATCTGTATTTAGTGAATTTTTTCCTAGTCACCTTGCCACCTTACCCTGACCAATGTAATAAGGTCTGATTGTAGTTTGAGGGCATCTTGATGCGAGGCAGGCAAGGGTAGGAATAAAACATGTCGGAATTTCATGTCATTTCGAAATCAAAAGTAAAAGCTAGCTATATTATTTGTAGGAACAGCATCAGATAGGCCAAAAACTCAGTAAACAGTAAATCGCTATACCGAGGACGGCTAATTTAAAAAGTGAACCTGAAAAGCTGTCGCGTTGGTAACATCGTCCACAAAAGACCGAACGGAAGACCAGACTAACAGGGGGAGTGGGCTACGTTCGAAAACATAGATACCTTAGCGTAGGGTTGTTAGACTGGGGCTGCCTAACAGCTTGTGATCAAGCACTTTTGAATTGGGTGCCTTTTCTTAGAGCTAACGCGGACAGCATTATCATTGGTAATTTCTACACATTTAGTGATAGTCTAACAGCGGGCGAGAATTAACATAGACACGGGCAAAATACCCGGTCAGAGTTGGCTTCTTTTTGCTGTTTACGCATATAGCTTGTGTATCGACGTCGAACATTTTCGTGAGCCATTTTGGATGGATAGGTGTTTTGCGAGGGGGGCAGGAAGGCGGGCGGGCAAGAGTGTGACTCTATAAAAAGTGAGAGTTTCTTTGAAAGTGAGCTCAATCGACGATTGCCAGCAATCCTGTCAATATGCGGCTAGGGTTTCTAGTGGCACTTGTCTGGTATGTAACATTGTTTCTTATCGAACGCTTGTCTCCACCATCTTTGTCGCATCTTTATCCTGTTGCTGCTCGCTTTCAGAAAGTCTAAAGTTTACTTAAGTAGACCCATAGGAACTGTTGCATAGTTGCCACCGGAGAACTTTTGTACAAAACGGCATTTGCCAACTTGCTAACGGTTTGCTGAACGAAGCCTATCTGCACACTTTGATTGTACGCGAGGCTAGCTAAATCGTTTCGAAGACTGTACGAACTTATTAATTATAGTTTTGATTAGACACCGACATTCTACTACTGGTTGTTATTACAAGTAGGACAAAATAGAAAATCACTATTTCGCTGGCCGTTAGGTCGATTGTTTAAGCGTGATGCGCAGTGCCATTGTATTATAGACAGGTAGTAATGAGCCCGTCCAAGCGGCTAGCGATAAGTCGTCCGCTGGAAGCGTAATAATTATTGATACTGGGCCCCCTTTCTCCCTCGTCTGCCGATAGGTGCCCCACTCTCCCGGCGAGCTAACTCATCGTTCGGGGCCGCAATCCCGGTTCCAGTTAAATTGATTCTAAATTACTAAATTTATAATCAATTTAACGTTCCAGCAAAATGCTTTCAACACCACATGAAACGCTATTCGCTACGTACATGGAAATGTTATATATTAACAATATATAAATATGTGACTAGCTATATTGCCTTGTGAAATATTGCGATATGTAACTCTAACAATGTACGGAAGACTCGTCCATTCTTAAGTATGATTAGTTTGCCTTGTAAGTCATGTCTCTTTTACGCAAAACAAGCCACGGCTCACAGCTACGGAGTTTACCAATGAGCGAACTAGTGTCACTACCAAGCCTAGTAAAAGTGAGTTGTTTAGCTTTATTCAACCCTTATCCTTGCCCTAAAGGGGCCCCTATATCTGAATAAACAGTATCGTTACAACTGAACGGCGAAAAGACATCGATCCTGGGCTAAGTAGCACAGCAAGTTCTCCAAGAGACCATCGCCGGTGTGTGTGGAGGAGGTATTAGGCATCGTCTAATTAGGTTGACTAGCCAAATTTTGATTCGAGAAATCTGATCAGAGTTTATACGCTAATGCCACATATCGAGTCGACAGATAGGAGAATATACATTATTGATTGCTAGAAAGTAACTTGCTAAGTTTTTTCTGCAGCGGTGGCATTGACGTCTCGTCTGCGCAAAATAGTCCACAGTGCGATAGATTAGAGGACACATTAAGGTTCGATTGTTATCCCGAAAATGGGTCTGATGAAAGTAAGTGCAGGGTCCGTGGATGTTGCTGGAGGTTGCCGACAGTCGATGGTAAGTGAAATTTCGTAGCAGCAGATATACGCCGGATACAACCGATACGCTCTTGCAGAATTCAATCTAGGTATTGGCTATTATGGGGTTTAACCTGGCCACAGTTCGGTACATTTGTATTGGACCAGGCACAAGCAAATCTGCTGGCTTTCAAAGCTTGAATTGTTCACGGATCTGGATGCTAATCTGGCTGGTAGCTTAGCACTTGACAAACAGCTAGCTGTGTACTATGCTTTGAGTGTAGATGAAGTAGAAGCATAAATAATAGAACTTACGTACACGACGTACATGTAGAAATAACACCAAGACAAGGTCGAGTCATTTAAACATACAGAATGCTCTCCCTTGAATGAAACGAAAAGAAGTCAACAGTAACCCTTATCGTTTGCTATTATTGACATTCATTGTAGGAAGTGAGCAGTTTCCGCCTCTGAATGTCCCATATTGTTTCTATCCAAGGAACTATGTTGGCTATGAAATGGTCAATCAAACAAACAGCTCGAATGGAGCTAGTATCTTCCTTAAGCGTCGTACTCCGTCAAATATCGACGTCGACGTTAATCTTGTACGGGTGGACGTCATTCATCAAAGTAAAAGCATTCTTCGTATTAGAGTTGTTGACCCGTCAGTCGATAGATGGGAACCGCCTCTGCCAAGACCACCTGCCCCTGTTAACAGTTCTGACTACGCCTATTCATTTTCATTGACCACGAACGGCAAACTCGAAGTTTTTCGCTTGCACAATACTTGTGTCACCACCAAAATGTGAGTGGTTCGTAACGGCGCAGTTCTGTAACGTTCACGATCGTGTACAATTAAAATATAAAACTCAAGTTTTGTATAAAAATTTTTAACATTCTTTCGATGTCTCTATATGAATTCATGTTGTTTTAGAGTGAGTCTCAATCTGGCATCGATGGTCTACACCGACAACTTCATTCAGATAATAAATTCTCTTCCATCTGACGTACTCTATGGTCTGGGCGAGCACAAAGGAAGGCTACGACGATCTATGAACTACACACGCCTTACCTTCTACAACGAGGATCGTGCTCCAGAATATAACGCGCGACTTTATGGATACCAGCCACTGTATATCAATGTCGAGTCGGATGGACGTGCCAATGGCGTATGGCTTTTCAATTCAAACGCGCTTGACGTCATCCTTACGCCGGCTCCAGCTGTTACCTACCGACCTGTCGGCGGCATCCTTGACTTTTTTGTGTTCACCGGGCCCACTCCCGCCGATGTTGTCAAGCAATATCAAGATATTGTAGGTAAACCAAAAATGGTGCCATACTGGTCGCTCGGGTACCACCTTTGCCGATTTGGTTACCATAACACTGAGGATACCCGGCAGGTGTTACAGAAAAACCTCGATGCAGAAGTCAGAGTCGTAAGTAATTATGTCAGCCCGTACGGCTATCACTATTTAAGCTGTGCGTAGCGAATCGCAACACGCATGGCCTCACTGGTACAGACTGTCGACACCTCAGCTTCAAATGTAGGGCTTACGCACTTTTTTGTCGCGTTTGCGCCGCCTTATTAGTATACACTGAACTCCATGCGAAGCTCTGCCATTCTGTTACCTTTTTCTAATCTCTATTCTCTGCCTCTCCTATTGAACCCGAGCTTACGTTTGGTGCACCTCTTTAATTATCCTAGTTAACTTATTGCGGTTACCTTTGTTATACCATTGAAAGCATCTCCTAATGGTCCTTGGATCATCCGGTCCTCAATTGTATCGATTCAATTACTTGGATAGGGTTTCTCCGCTACGTGGTTCAGCAGTTAGCTTATAGCTTTTTTGCCCTTTTTTTCTTTCGCTTTGCCGTACTTAGCAGAGCAAGGAAGAGGTAAACATATTTCACGACGATCACCTCTTTTTCCGACCCGCATCACCATGTCTCATTCTGCTCTTACAATTATCGCGTTTTTGTCGAGGCGCTCTTTCATTTTTAACTAGTTATCGTATTGGCATTGCCCTGTTGCGCCGCTGCGGTCCTTCTCTTATTACAAAGTAAACCTAACTCCTAATCTGTACGTTTTTTTTTTGTTTATGTGAAGCGCGAAGAATTTAGCGAATTTCGCAATTTGATCTTGCTGAATCGCAGACCACTGTTAAGGATAAAACGCAAAATGTCGGTGAATCACTTGGTTATCTTTATAATTTTTTTTTCAAAAGATATCTATTCTTAGTCATATCGATTCCGCGACAACATTTCTTTTCGGTCAGGCCAAATCCACGCATCAAAAGGTCACGGAAAACAACAAACCCGTTCTACCCCGGGAATGCTATTACATATTAGATAATAATAGAAGAGTATTTTGCTTCAAGATTTCAAATCTCTCATGCAATTTGTGTGACTAGAATAATGTGCTTCAATTGGTTTGAGGGTAATTGTTCGTTTATACCTTAGGAACGACATTCTACATGTGTCACTCACTTAGATAACTTAGTTTAAAATTTAAGTGCGGGATTAAACGTACATATATTTTAATCCTGAAATTTCTTATAAGTGTATCCTTATATTCACAGGACGTTCAGTGGAACGATATAGATTATATGAATAAGCGTAATGGCTTCACCGTCGACCCGATCAACTATGGAGACCTTGGTCATTTCGTCCGGGACTTGCACAAAGACGGACGCCACTACGTTCTTATTATCGTACGTCTTCTTTCTTAATTACTCCATGTAAGCATACATATAATTATGATGCTTGTCGTATTCCACCGTTGTAACTTTGTTTCTTTATTAACACAAATTATTGAACCTTGTCAGAGATCAAACATTTTACTGTTATATATAGTTTTCGCTTCATAAGTTTTTAACTCGGTTTATATCACACTTTTCGCCACGTCAGACCGAAGTAGAACTATCAAGTAAAAACAACCTGAGAATTCAAAATTCTGAAAGAACGTCAGAGTCAGCAATTTTCGTGGCAATAGTAACGCTGGTAATATCTAGAGTAATCATGTAACCGAATTTTAGGATCCCGCTGTAAGTGGCAGTGAAACCTCTGGTACATATCCTCCGTTCGATCGGGGCTTCGACTACAATGTATTCGTTAAGGATTCCAACGGGAAACTTGTTTATGGCAAGGTATGGAACTTTAAGTCCAGTGTCTTTCCTGACTTCACTCATCCAAACGCCACTGCTTACTGGACCGAAATGTTCCAGAGCCTCCACAAGGATGTTCCGTTTGACGGTGCATGGATTGTAAGTATTTTCTAAAAATCTGATGAAATACAGATAGTGTCAGCTGTTTTGCATTATGTTTTAAGGTAAGAAAATGCTCAAGTTCAAATGAGTGAAAACGGACTTTTTTTTTTTTTTATTTAAAAGACTCCGGTTCAGTTTAAATGTAAAAAAGATTTCTACTACATTTAAGCGTCGTACAGTGGTTTTAAATATTGGAATGGAACAATATAGGGTTAGTTTATCAGTACGCGATAATAATTTTGAACGTTTTAGGACATGAACGAACCATCAAACATGGTGAATGGTCACATGAACGAGGGCTGCCCAGCTGATATCGGAATCGTTTACACGCCTGGTGACGAGCCTCTGGCTACCAAAACACTCTGCAACTCTGACCAGCATCATTGGTCCTCACACTATGATGTCCATAACATGTACGGATTCACCGAATCAATTGCCACCTACGACGCATTGGCGACAACGAGGCCTAAAAAGAGACCCTTCATCATTTCGCGATCTACGTTCTCGGGTAGTGGATTCTACGCAGGACACTGGACAGGTGACGTGTGGTCATCATGGACAGATCTTAAGGATTCCGTCTCCGGAATCCTCGAGTTCTCCTTCTATGGAGTCCCGATGGTAGGCGCAGATATTTGCGGATTTAATGGTAACACGACGGTGGAGTTGTGTGCTCGCTGGCAGGCCCTCGGTGCATTCTACCCGTTCTCCCGTAATCACAATACGGACGATGCCATAGCTCAAGATCCCGCCTCTATGGGTGATAAGGTTCTTATTCCAACAAGGAATGCATACTACTGGCGCTACAAGCTGCTGCCATACCTCTACACGTTGTTCTATCGTGCACACGCGTTCGGAGAAACGGTTGCTCGTCCATTGTTTTTTGACAACCCATCTGATCGTTCAACGTACGATAATGATGATCAGTTTATGTGGGGAGGCGCACTCATGGTCGTTCCTGCTCTCTACCAAGATCAAAAAGTTATTAATGCTTACTTTCCCAAAGGCATCTGGTACGATCTTCAGAACCGAACTGATATCATTGACGCGTCCCAAGGTGGAAAGGCCGTTGCTCTACCTGCTTATGATGATACTATAAATTTCTTCATGAAGGGTGGTTACTCAGTGTTCTTCCAAGAGCCCGGAGCGACGACAACAGAATCTCGCTCTAATCCCTTCGGTCTATATATTTTCCTGAACGAACACAATAATTCCGAGGGAGAATTGTACATTGACGACGGTGAAAGCATTGATTCTATTCCCAAGGGCCACTACCGTGTAGTGAAATCTATTATTAATAGCCGGATGCTTATGATTGCATCAATGGGTGGTAACGGTACGGACCAGATACTCGACCGCATTCATGTCTATGGTATTAAGAACGCGCCGAAGTATATCTCCACTGCTACGAAAAACCTTTCCGACTTTGCATATGATGCCCAGCGCCAGTTATTGACTTTATACAACCTCAACTCGTCAATGATATTCCTGTCAATGATCTTCTTTTATTAGATTTAATTTTATTTTTAGTCTTCTATCCATCTTCAGTAAATTACATGCAGCCAAGTTTAATAAATCCTTATTAGATTTAATTTTATTTTTAGTCTTTTTTAATCCGTCTTCAGCAAATTACATGCAGCCAAGTTTAAATCTATCTTTAGTAGACTATATGCAGCGGTTAGTAAACGTCAACGTCGTCATTAGCGCATCTATGTAACCCTCTGCGTAGTTCCTACCACCGTGTAAAGCGGTATAAA
>NW_019213541.1:0-34338 GCF_002532875.2 Varroa jacobsoni | reverse complement strand
CTATTATTTATTGCATCTATGTAACCCTCTGCGTAGTTCCTACCACCGTGTAAAGCGGTATAAACTATTATTTATTATTAGCGTAGTTCCTACCACCGGTATAAACTATTATTTATTATTAGCGTAGTTCCTACCACCCGTAAAGCTGCGAAGTTCATACCACCGTGTTCCTACCACCGTGTAAAGCAGTATTAAAGATACTTCTACAACACTAAAATGTACTATATTTGACACAGCACCGTTTAGACAGATATTGTTCTCCTGCCTAAGTATTTTGAAGCGAACATTTATTCAGTTGTAATACATATGCTCCGTTATGACTCAGGACACCCCGCTTCCGATAGCAGCGGGTAACTTGCCGTTTACGTTCTCGTGCTGGTACGCAACTAATGGACTGCACAATTGTCGACTCTAGCCACCATTGAGGATGCTTTCCACTAGTCCGTGGTAATTGGCCAACCAGGCCTCCCGTCATTTTTAGGTACATTCTGCTGTCGTGATACGGGCTTTCCTGTGTCCAGAAGATGGTAATGTACCATCTTCCGTACGGTTTTGTTTACCTATGACTGGCCTAATGACAAATTAGTATTACCAAAACCTCGACTGGATTTTGGCAACGCTAATCCTAACTGCCGCATTAAGGCTGGCACTTTTTGGGGGACGGAAAGCGTGTTAGCGAACCCGCAGTAAGTGACGCAGCATTGCCTTCAAGCCTCTGTGCCGATACAACTGGAAACAACTGACGTTGTATTCGCAAGCGCAGGCTTCTCTGGTTCATGAACGGAACGCACTCGGTTTGACTAAGTTAGCGAAGGTAGCGAACTTCGCAGTTCTTCGTATGCTAACCAAAATACCTTAGCTCCGTCAGCAAACTTCCATTAACGATCTGAATCGTTGAAACGTCTTTCCACTACTCCTGAAGACACAAAGTAGTTCAGCTAACGTGCCTTGCTTGAAAGGAAGCCATCGAACCGTACATCGAAACCGTCCGATGCTTTTTCTTACACACGTGAATCGAACGTCCAGCCCTTTACTGGCATTGCCATGCTTTTGATGTCCTTTAGTCGGCCGACCACCCGCGTTCCTCGCCCAGCTGTTCAACGCTTTTAATGCACCTTCTCTTAGAACTCGTCCAATTGCCCAGGCATCCTACTGTTCATCCTTGAGTCCCGCTGCTCCACCAAAATGAGCCAACGCTGCTGAGCTTTGTTGTTGGCTGGCAGAAACGGGCGCTTCATAGTGATTCGTTTCGTGATTACGTAGCTGTCGATGTGTCTATCTTCATATTATATATCTGTCCCGCTGTAATATATAGAAAAAATGCATGGTGTATCATGTGTATTTAATAAAGCGTATATTCGAGTGAAGAGTATATTATCTTTAAGATAGCCATGAACGTATATATACTGTACCAAATCACGCCAGTGTGATGATCGCTGCCTACACAGGTCGTCACAGACAATAAGTTTCCTTCATAAATGATAATCGTACGACGTTTCTTCTATGTGATAAATCTTCTATAAGGACAAAAAGGCAGATTTAAGAGCTTGCCTGGTCTCCTAACAAACTTTATGATAGTCTCGTCAATATTCTGAAGTAAAATTTCATGTGATATCACGCTAAACTACAGCAGGAAATATATCTCGTGAGGCAACGTTTTCCTTTATTCCATTTTTATGACTAATACCGTTTCTTTGAAGAAACACCATTTGTTCTTGCTATAACTGGTAAAAAAGGCAAGTGACTCTTAAGTAGGTACCTGTCTTGTCCGCACGATATTTCAAAAATGGCGTAAATCAACAACATGGCAATTCAGCCATATACATAGAATTTGCAAACCCACACACAGTAAGTGATGTTTTTATCTGCACAAAATGTATTGGCCGATAATCCGATCTGACTTTAGACCGATTTGGTAATACCGACACCGACGTTGCGGAGCTTAGAACTGAAATTCCCATAGCCTTATCATGCACCAGCGACAAGCAGGAACAATATGGCACTTTCCACTGGTGCTCTTGTTAGTCGCGCTGTTAAATTATAGTTTATGCTCTTCCATTGATTTACCTGCACCTCTGCACATAGATCTCCTTGCCTGACCGCGTACCCTACTCCATCGGCTGCACTCAAACATGTCGCTGAATAAGCTTTTGCAATAGTAATTACGACGAAAGATCCTGCTGCGCGTATTATTCTTTATTCTCCGATCAGTAAAACGTGCCACACGACTTCGACAACATCTCGAAAATTGAATGTCTAAGGCGGCAGGTGTTTTTGTTATATAGGAACGCAAATTTACCGAAACACGAGGGAAAAACTTCACACAAATACTTCTCGGCAGAAATCTTACGACCTCCATCTAGCATGTGGGGTGTTCGTCACGATTCGAGAACGTTTCGTAGATGATTTCATAGAAAATTCTTGGTGACGAAATGGAAATTTCTTTCAATTAAGGTCAAATAATTTCCAATATGGAATAAATTATATAATTCAATTCAAGGTCACCTTTACTGCTCTAAAAAAGATGAAACTGTGAATTCGTTTAGAGAACCTTAGGTAACGACAATATCAAGAGCAATTCTGCTCTGCGATTATTTGACAAGGCTTTCAGCATCAGTCGCTTTATTTTCAATGGGTGTATCACAAACACTTTCAATTCCGATATTTTAAGCAAAAAAAGCTTCTGTTTTTTCCAACATTGTCTAAAATCTCGATTTTAAACTTGCCTTATCTATCTTGTATAAAACATACTCTACTCACTTATACACGCATGTCTTTAGATGTTTGTACAGTGGTTTCGGCATGGGTTTAGCTTATTTTCAGCAATCAAACTTTTAGCTGGAGTAATCCTAGAATCATTACTGCTATATCAGTTACAGTATATGTAGGAATCTAATAAGAGTGCTCTAGTATTACCGTAAATCCAGGCATTCTCTGTTTTTAATAAGATAGGGAGGAATGTCCCATACAATCCAGTAGTAGTGAGGTTTTGCACGCCCAGGTAGGATGGCAGCGAATCTGTTAATTTTTCCCTTAATAAAAGCACATTGATTGGAAGATAAGATAAAATACTTAATTTTATCTGAAGCATAACTTAACCATCTATAATTTTACGTATCAATTGAATATTAAAGCAAAATTACAGAGACCTCGGTATCAGCAAGTAAAGGGTTTCTACATTTTTTTTAATTAGTTAGCTGTCTTAGTAATTTGTTTTACAAGGACCGCTGGTATACGCGTTAGGTACCAGGAAATGCTGCTGGAGTATCGGAAATAGTAATTAGAAAATCTAAACGAGTAACTAATCCAAACATAGTGTCAAATTAGACCGTGTTATGTGACTCATTGGATTCGCTTCTTAGCGGCAGAGAAATTATAATCTTCTCGTTTTTCAAGTGGCAAATTACTTGTACGATACGGGTATAGTCCTGAATCGTCCTATATAGTTTCGCAAAATAGAAGAAAGAAAACGAGCCCTTGAAATTTTGTACAAGTGCCATATCATCCGGTGAAGTGCTCTGTGCTACATAAAACTATTGGAGTTCTATTCGACCGAATTGTAATGAACGCTCTCCACATTCTCTATCGATCAGTATAATAGGAGAAGTAACAGGTATATAGGAACTTGTTGAAATTATTCGTATCGTACAATTAATATGCACCGTGTCACAAATGGGCCCTAAAAGCCCTTTGGGTGCTATTTCGTTGGTACCTAATGGTTGGATTCGGTAGAGCCCCTCGGCGTATTTCGATTTGCTTACTATTTAAGTTAATTAGTTTTTGAATGAAATACATTAGATGAAATTATTATTTCCAATATTTGAATGATCCAACACATAATAGTAGTATGTAGTGATTCGGATATACTTGCTTGGCCCTTGATAATAAATCGCCCGCGTAAGAAAGTTGACAATAAATAGGGCACTATCGCTTACCGTTAAATTTTACTCTGAGAAAAAATAGCGTTGAAGCATCGGCATCTCTCTGCACATTAATTCAGCGTCCTTACTTATCACAGCTTAACTTTAATTGTTTAGTATCTAATAATAATAAACTGTTTACTCATGTTGGTTGAACGGGAACTTAAAAAAAATGTCTGTCTATCTAAGTAAACGGTTTCTGACTAAGGCCGTAACCCCGTGAGGCGATGCTGTGACAAGAGCGGCGAAAACAAATTACTCAGTTCAATCACAGGATTGATCCTAGGGACGCAGAAAGCGTTTGTAGATTGGATTTACAATAAGTAGAGGACAATTTGTCTATAGCTGACTTTCAGCTATTACTTCTACGATAGGCGTCGCTATTTAGCATTGCTCCAAGAGCCGGTTAGTGAAAAGATCGCAACACGATCTGCAATCTAAAGGATGCAAAATAAGAGGATCGCTGTCTGCAGCGTCCTTTTTGCTGGAGGATTATCTTATGACTACGCCCGAACTGCTTGTCTGTAGTTTTGGTTAACAAACAAGGGTATTATGAGAACACAATCGCATATCCAATGTTTTGTAGAACTTCCTGCTACAAGGAGCAATTGATTTTAGGGGAGAACTGATATTCTGTTTATAACTTACCACCTCTAAGTGCATATACAATCAGTGGAGACTACAAACCTTGGCTTGCGACATTACACAAACATGCACACTAGATACCAGACGTCGGACTAAGATGAAACAGCTAGTTCATTTCAGCGTTAAATGCTACCTCTCATCGAAGAAATGTTTCCTATTTATTAGGTGAGAAATAAATAAAAATACCCCTCGCACGTTAAGCACAGCTTTGGCGTCCTTGAATTCACTGTTAGAGTGAACTGTGAGCACATCGCGGAAAATCACCTTATCTTACCTGCTTTTTCTAAGGCTACCATGCAATATCAAATAATCCAATTTATAGATATATGTACGCTCAATGTATAGATTATGGAGAAAGCATCCCCGACCGGTCCAGTGTCGTCTGGCCAAAATTGCTGCGATCGGCAGTATGAACTTGGGGCAGCGCTTATATGCGGCCAAGCTATTTCGGGACCTCACAAACCATCTAGTTTCACTTTTTCTACATTCGACCACTGCCCATGATGTTGCCATGAACCCAAATGAATCGAGTAATCTAGACGCATAGTATACACTGTATATAATTAAAGTAAGCATCACTGTCTCCAATCAATCATACGCTGATTTTTAACATCGTGAGTAGGACTTACCGTAGGATACCTATAATGTAAAAGATGAGATTCTTTGTTGCATTGAATCATAAAGACTGTGAACCATTGTATCATTTAATTAAACATCGTTACTATTTTTGTTCGGAAAAAGTAAAATCGTTTTATGCAGTTGTTTAAATCAGGAGATGGCTCTTTCGACCGTTGTTTTATAATCATCAACTACGTCTTCTGTTGGGAATCAGTCGGTTCCGAACTAACGCCTATGGTACATTAGGGTTTGTTTTATGTTCAAGTGGCGCCTTAACGACCTGGATTTCTTTTGCTTATAAAGAAAAAAAACGTTCCTTGTTGTAGTAAGCTTCTAAGATACCTAGTAAATAAACGCTCATGTAGATACAAATGGATATGATATTGATAAGTATTCCGCAAAGCGCTATTATGCCCATATTCAACCCGTTGTTTGCTAGTGTATTCATTCAGCAATAACGGGATAACATCGGTACATAGAACCAAGTCTCAATTCTGTGACAGGATACGACCTGTGCGAAACTGAAGAACCGCGGGAGATAAACCAAAATTACGCCAATGTTATGCGCGCTACCGTAACATCCGGCAACAAGCGCATTGACGCAGCAATCAACATTTTTACAGTACCTTGCGACTAGCGAAACAACAAAAAGGACTCACTCAGCGTTGTTAGGAGAACGAGGCTAGCGAAATCGCTCACCCCCAAGCTACCCTCTTTGCAAACTCATAGTTCAGGCAATCGAAGCTGCTCTGCAGGACCGTTAAGGCGAAAAAAAGATAGACGGTATGTGGAACAGGTGCAGTGAACGATACCTTAGTCGCAGCACAAAGCATTAAACGTCATGCAACAGAACTGCACATCCTTTGCCACAGACTGCTCTCACTAAAGCCAATTACATATTATAGACTAAGTGGACTCTATGGGGTACATATCCCTGTTCGGTACGCTACCAGGCCAGGCCTTCCACCAATAGCGTCTCCGTATTATAGAGACAAAAATCAAGACAGGCGAAACCTATTTTATATCAAGGTTGTTTGCTATAGGCGTCTTGACCCCCTAGAGGATACGTCTTCGATGAGCAGGGCAATTTCTAGACGCCTTCTCCTACTAGACCGGTAAATTCCTATCTTTTTAGCTGGTGACTTTAATGCTCGACCAGACCAGCGAAATTGAACCCGAGTACTTTACCTTATACCCTTCATAATTTCTATTGTACAATCGTGAACGACGCTTGAGTGCCAACGTTCGAGAATAATTTGGGCAATTTAATAATCAATACTTTACTACAGACCTGCTAGGGAATGGAATTTAATTTTTAAAATGACACATTTCCCTAGACAAAGGTGGCAAGTTCAGGTAACATTTTTTCCATAAAAGTGCATCTTGTTAACTGCCCCCAGTTTTTTTCGCTTTTAAATTGAACTTTTGTTAATTCCTGACGCAATCGACGTAGAACAATACGTTCCAATGCTTAGGAGGATCTTGGTTCCTTCAACGGTAAGTGTTCGACGCCGCCATGTTTCATAGTACCTGCAATATCGTAAGTCGCAAGTAAGTATCTGTCCGCCAGAGCACTACCATATCAATGCGCGGTCCTGCGCCAACCTTAGATGTTTTTGAAAAAGGTTATTTAGTGAACACCAGTCGTATTAAAAAAGTGTCTAGAAAAACGACGGCTAAGACTGCTGAAAACTGATCAACATAGTGTTTGCCGCAATCGTAAACTTCAGAGTCAACAAACGCTTGAATTACGCGGCGAACTTTATAGAGACATCCTCTTTATAGGGAATAATGACTGCTATTAGCAGACCCCAGCGAAACAAAGCTTAGCCCCGAGTCTACTCGCAATGGGTATTTACGACAAGTGTTCTTCCTGCCTCTTTTAATGCCTTATATAACGAATGGCTGTGTTCTTGCAAAACGACGAAGAACACTACAATTAGTGAGACCCCAAGGTAAAGGCGACCTGAACGAGCCGGCTGGCAGAGCACCGCTAGAAAGAACTGTTGCTAAAGGCCATTGTTTTAGCTCTTCGTAAGCCACCTTCCGCAATGCATTGAGTTCCTGGGTACTATTCTTAAGAAACAGCACATCTAACCACGACGCTTCACTTACTTTGCTAGCTCGATTCTCGTGGAACATATCTAGCACATTCTTAGCAGTTCGCATACTACTGCTAAACAGTATTCGTTAATTTTCAGGTTGCATTTGATATGGCCTTTGGGAATGTCACGCTTCTTAAGCCGGCCCGAGTTGGAGTGCCTCGGCAGTTGTGGAACTGCCTGTGAACAGAATTTTTAGGGCAAATTTGGTCGATCTAGGTTCGTTGGAGGCGATTTCTTTAAATAATTCGCGGAGATAGCCTAAAGCGACAATCTAAATTTATCAGTCATCAAGAGGGATCAAGAAAAAACACCCATAGGTAAATCTTCTCTGCGCTGAGAAGATTTACCTATGGGTGTTTTTTAAGATTTACTAGAAGCCGGCATCATCTACAGTAAGTATTCATGACCCTAGGCAGACACGTCGACACAAAGGGATTCGAAGTAAACATGGGAAAGACCGAAGCAATAAAATTGTTCCGCAAGGATTCTTTAGCCGCAGGGCGTGCTTTTTGACACAGGAGCGTGCTAATCAAACACGTCAATTCAAGTTCAACATTGACAGTTACTTTGCGAGTAAGGACGCAGAACGCCTTTCTAGAGATCGCAACGGTAACGATCGACGTGAAATCTCATTAAAAATGGTATTGATTTTTTTTTACTTGATAACACCTTGCATGTCGTACGGAGTGCCATTAATATGAAAACATCTCACAGTAGTAACAACTATGCCCGACTGCATGAAGTACAGCCTGGGTTTTTATGTTTCAGGAAGATGCTGACTCGTCTATTAACATCACTGTTTGTTGAGGAGCTGAAATGGCGCTTCAATTTACAGAGGTCCATAAATACTTAATCCGCAAACAAAAGGTCAGTGATTTAGGTTCAGATTTCCATAAAGTCGATGTAGTCTGCTTGGAGAGAGGGAACCGATTGAAACGTCGGGACTTGACATACGATGCACGGATTTAATCATCTCATTAATCAGATATTAGGTGGTTGTTAACGTTTCGAAGGACCCTGTAGTCAACATCATTCTGAAAATTGCTCTGCCATTCTCTCCTTTGACCTATTAATGCTCTTCTTAATAATCTATTTTATGACAACACACTTCTGAATGAACGTCGTTTACTAAATGTTATACGCCAAACATTAGTTAGTTATTATTTGTTCGTAATTTATATGAATGTTTTGTATATAAGATCGTTTGCGATGTTAAATGTTTTTTTTTTTTGTATAGACCATTTTTACTTGTCGACAAAGCTTTTAAAAGCTGCGTAATTATATTGAAAAGTAGAAGATTATTTGTCATTAAAAAAAAAATGCCTTAAAAATCGCTAGTTAGCGGTTTAAAGTCCGAGTTAAAGCTGTACACACGGTGAAGGGTGATTAAACTAAATAAACGTAACAAACAGGAGTGATATTTCCGTCACATGAACAAAACGTATCTGTGTTATTTTTCGATACGGTCCTTATAGAAAACAGCTTATAAGAATCCAGATTTAACTGTCTGCTAGTACACAGGAGTTCGTTTTTGATTCACTTTTGATTGGTTCACTAGATAACGTTTTCTGCAAACGAAAACAAATACCAACACTTTATGGTGAGTTCGATATAATTCTGTGCATGCTATCGATTTAATGCTTGCTAGTGGTAGTGGTGATATATATATATATATATATATATATATATATATATACACACAAAGATCTTTATTATGGTAATATGAACGATGTGCCCGGCTTAGTTTATCACCAATATAATCCTTGTATAATAAAAATTGTAAACATTCCTAAGATGAATTTTTGGACTGGGTCTTCTATTCTAACCTTGCAGAGATGATCTAGATGTTTTGAGCAGTAAGCAGTCTGGTTTTAATCATATCCTTTTCGTACACCGGTTACACCGCGTCAGGTAACCTAAGGAAAGGTGAGCTAGAAAGGAATCTGGCTTCATAACTTTCAAACGCGTTGTGGAAATCCACCGCCGCTATATCATATCATCACACGATTGCATGAACGCATGAAACGGATTCGGTTTGTCGTACTATAGGACACCGGTGCCGTAGGACGTGCACTCGGGCGCGCTATATAAGAATGTTACTCCAATTATAGTATGCATTGTCGTCTAAAACGATTGATAATACAACGCAATGTTACCCTTGAAATTGAATAGCTTCTGAACTGGATGAATTAGGATAGCACATCTCTAATATGCGTTAGGGATACTCTTTTTTACTCTTCGTTCATCTCGCGACCGGATTTAGATATGGAGAATAAGCAGGTTGTATAGGTTTTTGCTTAAGGCAGGAAATAATTGAGGCATAGCGATTCGGTGTAGCGTTGTCGTCAAGTAACCAGACTGTGTGCTTTCGGAGATCATCCCAACGGTCCATGAGTCTCTTGAGGAACTCGAGGTAACATCTTGCATTATAGTTTAATTTTCGGAAAGTATCTTCGCTAGCAGATATTTCCGGTGTTTGTTGACGCTACTACGATCACCGTCCGTCGAAACCTGCTCCTCATTGCTACAGAACCTGATTTCTCTTCAAGGCGACATAATTCCCTTGCCTAGTCTTTTTCTAGCTGGGAATGCAGATTAAACCATGCATCATCTACGGCCACCGTGTGCTCCAGGCGAACCGTTCGTTGGTTACAGTTTCGTATATTTCCAACTAACGCAAAGTCAATTTACTTGAAAACATTTTTACTTAGCTTCCGCATTATCGATTACAATTCCGCAGCGTGTCACATGTGCAATTCTGCTTTAGCACGATAAAACATCTAGGCTCCATGTTTTACTGTCGTGAAGAGTCAGCAATGCGTTCTTGTATTTCGAGTCCCGACGTCTGACCACCTCCTGGTTAGTCTTCAGCACTCCAATCTCTGTTCCTTAGACTTTTGCACTATTCCTGCGCTACATCCATTCAGATACAGGTGTACCAGGTTTGCTTGTAAAAAAAGAGCTTGATACATGGCAGCATGGTCAATCGGTACACTCAGATTTAACTGTAGAAGTACGTTTCGCTGATTGTAGCCGATCCGTTCTTTTGATAGCAGATTGATAGATTTGGTGTAAAATAGTTTCCCGAATAAATTTACAGAATGAGTGCCGCGTCTGTTTGTCATAGTATTTTTACCTTGAACTGGTGTAATTTTCTATTTATCCACGATTACTTGAGGGGAAAACAGCAGAGTTTATGCTTCATACAAATGAAATCCCGTAACAAATTGGTGCAGTCTCGATTTTTCCGACAAGGCTGAGTGGGACTATATACGGCATCGAAAAGCAGATACTGAATAAAGCTTAAGTTTACAGGTTGTTTAGCGTTTCGAAAACTGACGGGGGTCCATTGAGGTCGATCCTCATCGTGAAAGGCTTATGGCAGTCATGGAGATATGACACATGTTAAGTAACTTAAATCTGCATGGATAACTGCGAATGAAGTTCTCGACGAAGCGTCTACCTCTGTACAAACACAGCTCACTTACCCACTAGCACTCCAGTGTTCGGGAAGAACAAGATACGCAGCAGAAAAAAACACATCTTCTATAATAATATTTTAACACAATATATTGCAGCAGCGATCCTACTCGTTCTCTTCGAGATTTTACCAAGATCTGGTATTAATAACTATATATATAATGAGCATATAAAGCGTTACAGAAGGCAGATAAAAATATACGTCATTGAACGCGAATAGCACTAAAAATAGTGAGTGAACACTTTATCACTCGTAAAATTTAAATGTGGCCCCGACCATGCCTTCCGGAAATTGGAATTAAATGTTTAATACGGACCTACCAAATTTCATTTAAAACGAACGACTACGGTATACCTCTATTCATAAAAAAATAGAATCCAAGGATCCATGCCCAGCCTGTGAGACACTGAGAGCTCAGGCAGGACACAGCAATAAAGGAGAGTATCTGTACTAAACAGTACAAACTTCTTCATCCCATTTGGCTTGGGGCCAAAGCGGTTTTCTGACTTGAGATTTGAAGTGTAGTCGGAGAAGGGGAACGCACTGCGGAGTCACTATAGATAACGGAAGATCCGGCTGCGCCTAAGTGTCTATCGAATCCATCAATCTGTTTCTATCTCAACGTTATCAAACGCTGCTTTAAATTATTAGTATGAAACAAAGCCTATTGGTTTGATCTTTTGTTTCCGAAATGGCTATATACCATTGTTTTCTGTAGCGTACTTTTTCAATGTTTCCAACCACTAAGGAAATATGGAAACTTAGCTGGAATACTACTTAGAGATTGCTAAATAATGTAAGGTGGACAAGCTTCAAAATGCCTTCTACGAAAATGCATGCCACCTTACCCAAATGTTTTTGTAGGAACGTTACTAGGTTTGTGTTACTTTGTTTCAGGTAGTAGACTGTTTCGTATTCAGCCGATTACGGTATGAAATGTTTCGTATCATTTTGCGTCAAGTGTACTTGCTTCCCGGCGGACAAGCGGGCCTTTCGCCTAGGCCTTCGCTATCGTTTTTTTCGTATCAAATATAGCTATATTATGCTTATGATTTTCATGGATCTTGGTGAAGTAAAGCGCAAGCTTAGTGTTATTAAGGATCGCTAATAACGTATATTGACTTTTTTATCAGATGAGGCTTAAAATTTACTTATATATCCATTTTCGAATACCCTATGTTGTTTTCCAAAAATAAATGCTTCCAGTATTCACATATAGTCTAATTCTATGAGCTCCTGCTTTTAACTTGGCGTTCCTCAAACTTCATTACTTCAGCAACTATGCACATTTTTGTCTTTTGCGTTTTCCGTTGGCGATCAGACGTTTCGTAAAGAATGCAAGATTCGCAAGTACGCTTTGTGAATTCCGCCCAGTCAAGTGACTACCCTGATCAATTTATCACGGTCGGCATCTAACGCTATACCATCCTCTATACCCCTTGGCGACCCAGATCGATTCACATGTATTGAACTAGCCTTGCAGCATGATAAAACTAATTGAATATACTGTTTTTTTGTTAACACAACCTACGCGCACCTTATGTAAGGTTCTTAAGGCTCGAACCAGAAACTGTCCGGGCTCAATATCCATACCCTCTTTGAGTCGACGTTTGTATTTGTAGCTTGGGACAAACAGGCAAAAGAGTTCACTGCCATTGAAATGCTCTAAGTCATGTATAGTATGCTGACAATGATACATATACGCTATTAATATTTCTCGTTAAAGTTGCCATAAGATAAAAAAAAAATACATATTAATTCAGCTTTGACGCGATATGGTAGATTGGTACGAAGTTCTTTAGAATAATTGCCAGAATGAACTACGATGTAAGGAAAGATAACTTGCTAGTATTTTAGAGATATGGAAACATTCTCAAACCAAAAAAATTCAAATATACGAACCCGCTCGCAGTTCCGCTAAAATCAGTGGATCTTTGGAGGCACGCTTTATTTTTTTTTAATTCATTAAGCATTTATGTTTGCCCGGTTACAAATACGTAATTATATGCACTTTTTTCACTTTACAATTTTTTACCATGTGACACGATGACGTTTAAGCTCCCTTTTACTATATGCATGTCATAGTAAGTAAGTATTGTAGTTTAGAACTTCTGATTTTTTTACTCGCAGCCAGAAACGCTTTGTCCGAAGAAAAAAACCGTACAGGGTAATTGCTTGAATCATAAGGCACATTTTATGCAGACACGACTTAATTTAGTTTTCAGAACGTTTTTCTTGTACCTTCTAAGTTGAGCCCCACAAAAAAAAGTAATATAGCTAATGCCGAACCCAGATTGCTTTGCACCTAGACCCACAACTGAGCTTAAAAAATCGAATGTTGATATGGTTCAATGTTTTGCGTTCCTACACCTTTAAACGCAAAACATAAAGTATAATATACTTCAAAGTCTAGCTAGAGTTATATGGACATATTGTCGTCCTAGGTACCTGTTATTCACGTATAGATAGTATCCTGCAAAAAATATTCTATGACCAAACAGATCGATTCTATAGAGTATTCAATATAGGAATTACTGCACATGTTAGATATGCTGTTTGCTTGAAGGAAAGCGAGTGGTTCGTTGAAAGCAAGGATGGCATCAAGTTTGTATCACACAAAGGTAGGCCAGAAGGGTGCCAGCCTAAACATCATGATGATGTCACCCGTCAGAGATAATATAATTGAATAATATTCGTAAAAATCGACAACCAGTTGTTATTTAACAGATGTTTTTTGTAGAAATGGAGAAAAAAATCGATATTAAGCTGTCATTGAATGTTTATGTTTTCTATAGGCTATAGCTTACGCAAATAAAACCGGGACCTGTATGCTGTTTTCTATACAGTTTTACAGTATCGTTTGCCATTGTGAAACTTTATCACAGATCTGATAGTTCGCCTTCGATTCCCAGTGAATGAAGTTCGTAGTGACGTATGAACGCATGATCATAACTAATTTTATGGTATTGATACTTACGGACACTTCTATACAAACTTATTGTTGAAACATAATGTGTGATAGATTTTGAACAGTTGACTTTTACCAACCACGTATGGGTCAGCCAGAAACAATAAGCACCACGGATATCATCAAAAAGATAATTGAACAATACCAGATGACTCTCAAATTAAGGCTCGAAGATAGCGGAGGTTTCGGATATATTGAAAGGATGTGTTTAGCTATGAATTAACTAAATGCGCGTCACGTATCGCGTTTGCGTATTCAGGACTTAAAATGCATCCGAAAGGTAACCTTTGAAATCCAGTTAAACCAATTCAAGCAAATTAAGTCAGAGTTTGGCATTGACTAATAACAACTGTAGAAAGCTGTTCTATCAATCGAGGACGTAGTTGTTTTTGGAACAGTGATAAAGCCGTACTGATCGATTATTTTGAAAATAAAAAATAACTGCACGGGAATGCTAAACATCAGTACCTGGTGGCCTGACGGCACAAATCACAGCAGAACAACTTGAGAAAAAGCAAAAATTGTCCTATCAAAACAATTAACCGTCTCATACTTCGGTGATCGCCACGGAATGAGTTCATTGATCGCCTACGATATGAACCGTACCTGGATCCCGGCAGCTTCTTTTCAAGTACAAAGTTTCCCTTGAAGGGCAGAAATTGTCATCGAATTTGGAGACCATCACAATCATAGACGCCTATCTTACAAGCTAAAATGCTGACTATTCTTTTGAACAGATTAAATAGATAAAGGCGTCGGCAGGAAAGGTGTGCAGACTTGCAACGAGGCCAAACAGAAGAATGAAATAAAATCTAACAGAAAAGAGGCAGGCTGAGAACTTTTCATTGCTTAGCTATGCGTGCCACTTATTCGTTTTTGTCTTTGGGTTACCGTTGCGAATACTAGGTCGTCACTCGAATGATTAATGTAACAATTGAACTTTAACTTTGCAACTGTAGCGTCCAAACTTCTCTTACGAATCAGCTGATGACACCGTTATTCAAAATGGAAGACAATAGCAAAGGCTGTTTAGCCTTACTACCTAGTTTCATGGCCGTCTACTGCGAATTTACAAATACTGAAGAACGCTTGCAGACTCTCTTAAGGACGAGATGCAATGAACAACGAAAGCGGCAGAACTGTTTACCGCAAGAGCAAAACTTGTTATTGTCATCAACAACAAATCCAATTTACAGCATCATCACGACATTCGCTGTAAATTAGAAAATAGTGTGATAATTTAAAGTTTGTGTACGTTGTTTGCTGCAACTTCTATCGTAATCACTGTCAGTCCCCTGAAGCATTACTACGGCACTAGTCGTGCTCTTCTCGACGTACTTTGTATCGTTAGAAAGCAGTAACTCTATTTTAGCTTTACGGGAATGTTATGTTGGACGTTGTTGGCATGAATTAAACATCGAATAAGGCTGTAGATTTAACGATCAGAACATTATTAATAGAGGGCGCGGGAGTTGAGAGAGATACGTCGCGTCACCTGCGTACTACTATTCAGTGCAAAGATAACCGTCACAATCCCGTTAATCAACAGTCTGGCTGAGCTTCTGTTTCCGCCTTCGATTTGTTTGTACATCAATTTTAATATATAGACCTACATAAGCGCATATACGGGCGCATATTGATCTTCACAATAAGACAAACATGCAATATTCTAAGACAGATAATCTGATTGAGTTGAATGTCCATATGGTAACCTTACTGTAACGCACGTATGTGTATGTCACCCAAGTTGTTTGGAAAGTCTAGTGACAAATGAGGTTTTGACAAATCATTTTAGTGTTTATTATTATTAGTATTAGATATCAGACCTAGGCTGCCGTTGATTAGGTGAGCCGTTCCGTTCTGATGTCTCTTACGCTTGAACGTTTACGGCATTTCTAGTTTAATTTTGCGGCACAGCATTGTCATCATTAACAAGCTGGGTAGTTATGTCAAGCTCCCAGAGATGGGAATCTAGCAGGCTTCAGCCAGTGTCTGTCCGTATCCTTTGCAAAATCATGTAATAAAATATAGGAGACGTGCATTTTGATCTGGCACAGAAGTAATTTATATCTGTAATGGAGTCTTTACGAGCTGGGGGTAACGTTTTACCGTAGACCTTGAATTCTGCATAAGGAAATGTACACGAATAACATGGATGTTAGGCTTGCGCTGGGGCAAATATTTGCAATGTAAATTCAGTCTGATCTGTTGTTCAGGTACCGCAGTCTATTCCGACGTCCATCAGCATCCGAACCTTGCCTTGATCTGTCAAGGTCACACGACTGTGCCAAAGATCAATCCGTATCTTAGCCGGAGAGTTGATGAGAGAGGTTTATATCTGTGGTCAGTAATCCTGCATAGCTCGTTGCAGCTTTCTCCCTGAATACATTCGTCGAAAGCAAAAATACCGTTTGTGCCCTATATACACGTAACGATTCCGTTATAGAGTACTCCATAAAACGATCAGACTTTTTATGAACCTCCTATGAATGATATTGTTTATTAGCTGCGACAATGATCAATTTGTATCAGCAATATCTAAGCGGAATTATAAAGTTTTTTTTTTTTTTTTTTTTTTTTTTTTTTTTATTGACAACGTGAGTCTCGAACGGAGAAGTAAAGTTAAGCCTGCCAGTCCTTTTTTCGCGTAAAGTATTCATACGTTCTACATTTTAATTGCGCCCAATTTTAGCCAAGAACATCTTAAATATTCATCTTTCAGTTCTTCGTTCTAGACAATTAGAATTTCCCATCGAGTTTTCTACGCTTTCTAGACCTAGCTATTGGTATAAGTGCAAGCTCGGTTATCAAGTTAATTAGATCGGACGCAACAATGCTGACGGCATGACAACCGTTTAGCCCGCTCTTGTTCGTATTCATTAAGTACACACAATCGACACTGCTTTGCTTCTAGTTATTTCTTTAATCTTCGTGTTGTATCCGTGCAACAACAGTCACTGGCTACGCGGTACAATTGGCAATTCCTGCGTTCTCGAGGGTCCAATTTGCAGCTATTCTCTGTGTTATTAACTCGTGGGCAGTGACCCTTCTTTAAGTTGACGGACCCGTTCTCGATGTCAAACAAAAGAAGTTCGATTGTGTCTTGTCGGTGTCATGGTTCCAAGTGGCGGCTGTGCGATGATTACTCTTTGCATTGTTAGGCTCGAGCCGAAAAGAATTAAAAAATAGTCGAACTTAGCATTGACATGCATCTAATATTAACACAGAAGAATTTAAAGACACTACCAATTTAACTTAGACCATAAGTGCCCAGTTGCATGAGTTGCTTACAGCTGTAGTCGACCTATCTAGCCACTAAATCGGGGGCATATTTGCGCCAGAAGCGAATCCGATATCGCTGATTCGGCATATAGCCAATACGTTATAGACATGAAGTATTCCAAAGTGCTTAGAATGACTTATGAGCGGCGATTAAGTTTGCCTGTCTGGATACTCACCAGAAAGTAATGTTATAGCGAGGCCGGAAACAAGCTTGAACGCAGCGCACTCTATCCGTTCCGGCGGTTACATGGACCCAAAATGGGGTCATATGGAGGAAGTGTTAAGAAAAAAATGTAACCTTTTAGCGAATTAGTCAGCGCTTTTCGCGGCCATAACATTTTGCCGATTTAGAAAACACATCGTTTATAAATTGTATAAGCTGATGGATAATACTAGATGACAGTATGGTGGTTACTGTTACTAGTTGCATGTTTCGCCTACTAAATTTGTTTAATTAATACAATTTCCTTCATGTTTATTCTGCGATTTTGATAGAGCTAATCCTAATTCGGACGGAGTCATCCCTTTTCCTTTATTATTCAGCTTGTTTCGTCATGAAAGAGTCTATTTTTAGGCTTCTACTATCTACGCTGTAAAGGATTGTCCATCTGGTTAGCCATTGGCTTTCCGGCCTCCACCGTTGGGTTCTTTGTTTCTACTGATACCTCTTTCAATATAGAAGCAAATCTAATAGTTTCATAGATTTTATAAAGAGCTATTATAACATAACAGTCAAAACAGCCATAAAAGATATATTGTTTGTAACGGAAAAACTCTGTATTCACTTTGCTTTTCGTGATCCTCCTTCCTATATATCCACGAAAGATTTTCAAAAAAAAAAAAAAGAAAAATCGACCAAATACTTGCTCTGTAGACACGAAAGGTTTCATCTTTAAGCTTCTATTGGGTTTTGGGCTATTTTTATTAGGACGCTCAAACACATTGTACGTATATGAACAGGGGCATGATTTTAGGCTAACTATCGATCATAAACGCAATGTGTTCTTTAACTTCAAAGGGAGTCTTCACACGCTGTCAGTTTCGTTTCATATCACTTGGACATTTGTTACATGAACCGTTAATTAAGGGGCCTCTACACAATGAAAAACAATCGAATAGTGATAAATGATACCAGTGCTGTCAAACGTCCACGCGGAGCGTTAGCGGGAGCGCTTATCATTTTCGGAGACCCTCTTGACAAACTATAGCAGTGTTGATGTTAAATAAAAGTGCATGTTTCTATGTGGTGAATAGCAGGAGACATCAAGTGCCGTTCCATAGATATTTTGCCGGTTTCTTCAGAAGCCCCATGGCCTTAACATTCACAGTATAAATGCGTTAGGCGAACGTGACTTGGCACGAGTGTCCCAAAGGGGCCTATGCTTTCCTCGCTCTGGAAGCATTCAGCTCAAAGGGCAAAGCGTGGTCGTATAAACGATTTCCTAATGTCTGGTCTCAGCTGGCAATGTGACATGGCTAGACATCCTGACTGCCTTTTGCAAAAGACCAAAAACTTGCAAGAGTAACGTAGCACCTTTAGACACTTTCTTGCCAAAGAACGTGGCCGGGCAACGGCTCTTGTTGCCGCGATAATTCGGGTAATCCGGTAGCACTTCGTACATGCGGCGCGTTGCTAGAACAAATCAACAATGCCAATGCTGGTTTGTAACTATGCCATTGTATAAGAATGGAGAATAACAAGGTTACGGCGTTTTTGACAGTGGATACGCAACGTAATGGTAAATTCTCCATCAGATTAAATATGGCATTTGATTAGAGCTAATTACCATGTTTCGAGGCTTTTTAAGTTAAGACAACAAAAACATGCAAAGGAAGCTTTTTGATACTGGTTAAACTACGGATTCTCTCAACTTACATTACGCGTGTATCCACTAATAATGTTACGTAACGTAGTAAGCGTACTACATTAGCCGAAAAAATCAGGAAAATGCAGTAGTAATACGATATTGCCCGACAAGAAACCGTAGCAGCTTACGGGCTTAATGTTAAGAAGTAAAATACATTACTGCTAAAAGGCATAACGTTACCTTTAGTCAAGAACTTCAATCCGTTCGGTAGTCTCTACTGAGACGTAAAACACAAGATAGAGCCAGATTGGATTTTTCTAAGTAACCCTGGCTGGGAAACGGCTGTTGTTAGTTTCAGCCCTATATGGTCATATAAAGGACTGGGCTGTTTACCTAATCATGCCTGAGACAAGCGAATAAACCTAATCATCCATCGAACCATGCCTCGAGAAACCCGCAAACAGGTAACCTTGAGTGAAGAACTTTATCAATTCTTTAATACAGCACATATAGGATGGTACAGAGAGCGAGTCCAAGAATATTGATACTTCACGCTTCCTCGGAGATAACTTATTTTTAGATCCCCTTTCCACTTCATTATATACCAGTATGAAATAAATAAATTCCATGACGGGATTTTTTTTCTAATTTTTGAAATCTAAAATTTACGAAGGCCCTCGTTTCTACGCCATGATTAAAACAGGAATCGGCGGGTATGAGCGTTCAAAGCTTGCTAATTGTCGCTGCCCGTACTTTTTCCAAATCAAACTGAGATGGAACTTTTTTTACAAGGAGAATTGACAGTAAATAGTTTGCTTTTCTTCCTTTTTTTTTGTTTGGGTTACGACCTAGCTGGTCGTAGATACGTAAATACTATGTTCCAGTGAGTTTTTTTTTACTTTCTGAAGATGAGGTTTACACCAAAATATCCGTGGGGCTATCTTCTTTTTGACTGCTCCCGCTTAGTAGTTTCGTCAAACAATAAAAAGTTGCCATGTCTCTTACGGGATCAGCATATTCGTTAGCTACATCCATTAATACCAGCTTTAAAACTACTCACAAATTAAAGAACGGGTCCTGATGACTACATCTTAGGTTTTCGAAAAACTATTGACTATATTTCTAGTTCATACATAGCCCAGGTAACAGAAATGGCGTCGAGTCTGCGCTGAGGTCAACCAAAAAAGATTTGACCAACAGATTTATGAACGTCGTTGAGCCTTAAGATAGAGCGCCTTTAAAATGAGTGAAAAAAATGCTGTATGTTACATTTAAGGCATAAATGCTGTCCAGGTCTATTAAACAAAAAGTGTTTGCCGTACAAATAACTGTGCAATGGGAAAAAATGGCCCAATTATGGTCATATTGCATTCGTTCTGGAAATTATGTAACGGTCGAGGATTAAACGAGGAAATCTTCCTCGTAATGGTCGCACGATAACTACTAAAGTTGATCAAATGATTCCCAAAGCTGAGCAGGTTCGACATTTGAGTAGTCACGACATCGCCAAAAGGCTAAACATCCACAGCTAAAGACTTCGAAATTATTCTTGAAGAAAAATGCAATAGAATTTAGCTCTTTCCAAAGCTGATCACGACTGATAAAATATAGACTACATGTAATAACCACGTGCGAATATTGAAAAAGAAATGCTCTGAAGTCTACGGCAAAACCCAGACTAACGCTAATGAAGATGATGATATAGGTCTGGTGGGATCGAAAAAAATCGTGCGTTATGCGTTATTGTCAAGTGATTAACTATTCGGGAACTTGAATGGGAAACTTATTGCATCTGCATTATAAACTGAATTTCGCACTATCAGGCTATCATCACCTGGTTTGGTCTCTGTGGAACTTTCTTTGGTGTTAATTGGGTTTTAATAGAGGTTTGCAAAAATCATTTGTCACAGTTTTACACCCAGGAACTACGGTACCAGGTTGAGACTATTATGTTGCCAGAAAAATGGCAAGAAGTCATCGATTTAAATGGCGTACATTTAGTTTCATATATGAAAATATAGCAAATAAATACTTCAATTTTAGTTTAAAAATGGTTAATACTTTTTCGGTAACCCAACATATTGTGGCTAGGTCATATTATAGTTTGACCAGTTTGATTTGTGAAGTCGAACACACGGAGCAATACTAACGCCAATATTCTTTGGCCTATTCGGTTGTCCCGTATCGTACCTGTAAAGGAGGACCTGCTCTTAGTCTCCCAGAATTTGTCCTAAGCGTATACTGTATCGTTCTCGATGCTACTGGAAGATTCGGGGTTTATAGAAAAAAATATTCCCTTTTCCTAACCTGTCGAAACTCACCCTTCTATATTGTATGTTTCGGCCTGGCACGCTTGAGATACGAAGCACATTGGGTCCTGTAAGACGGATTTTCTGTTGTATACAGCTCGAGATTTTTATAACGATTGGTCAATTGGCAGTAAGATGGTTACAGAAAAAGTGGTCTACCTGGAAACCAGCTAGGGTAGCTACTAAACCTTTGTTAGAGAGAACAAAAAATATTATAAAATGGAGAGGATTAAACTATATTCAGTAACTTTAAGCCCACAAGAAGTACGCGTGCGTCATAATTAGTTCTCTCTTACGAACTGTCCGATGTACGCGGGAAGCGAAAAGAATTATCATATCTCTAAATGCTTGTTTAGATTTCTGCCTCACCAGGATATTTCATGATCAAAACAAGTTTTTTTTTTTCAAACTTCTCCCCCACTGTACTTTAGTCTCGTAATTTTTGTTTGATAGGAGTACAGCCTGGTCAGATATTGTAGCCAGAGTGAGATCCAGGTAGCCATAACACTCACACAATTCTTCGAGTAAACGATACAGACCCAGACGTTTTTAATTGACAGGTAATTACTTTTTTTCCGAAATACCAGAAAAATTGCTGCCGAATAATAACTGAAAAAACTCAAAAACCTGTTGACACCGTTTGACTTCCATAACAATAACAGTTATGAAAATCTAGACTTTCTTCTTAGCGAAGTGCAGCTTAAGAAGTGCGGGCGAGGAAAGTACAGTTTCATATGATCAATAAAGCTAGTTATCATATGCGAAGATAACGTGGGGTTCTGCAGAGAGAAATATATTGTACTTGTATTGTCTCAAATACACAAGAAAATTCCGCATAAACTTTTCCTCCCGCCTTCATTTGACAAGATTGAACGAGAGACATTTTTTACACTCGTACACGGGGCAAAAAAAGAGTCTGCTCGCGACCATCAATAGCATATAGCGAGCGAAACGCCCTAATGCCATGAATTGGATTAAAGAGGTGGTGCTGTCGCCTGTGTCTACGTGCCAGCGAGGATGGCGGCAGGCCACAGAAAAGAAGATAACAACCTTTGGATAGTGTCCAAGGTCGACAATGAGTGATAGGCAACTGCTGGGAGCCCGCGACGTTGTATAATGTCACACTGCCGAAGGTGAAGCATTAGGATAGATTGTGCTGTCACAAATTTTAGCGCCATCAAAGACGCTATTTCATGCCTGTTTCTGAACGTAGCGAACGGTCAAGAAGCTTGAAGTAATGAAAAGTCACGGCAGCACCTCACGATTATTATCCATATACCCTTTATTTTACAAATAACTTCTATCTCGTGAGGCACACGCAATGTTTATAGGTTTTCAATCAATCAGTAGAAAGGGTGCTAACGTATGTAACGTACGTTAAGCTAGTAGACCGCAACCTTAACGTCAATCAGATTGAACAGTTAAGCTAGTGAGCTATTTTTTTCATGTAGTTAGTTAACGGGTTCAGGTTCTCGTTGAGTAGAATTGATTTGCTACTTTTAACCTGTAAGATGAAAAGGTCTGCGAGATACAGAGAAAACTAACCTATTTTTTGAAATATAATATATATATTAAATAAACGCTGTAAATGCAGTTAATATCTTTTTAATTCTCTTAATGTGGGTTTTTTTTTTAACAAAAAGGGGAATTTTGTTCGCGGATATGTACATTTACACGTTTAAAAAAAAAACAGATGGTTCTCTGCCCATGTCAATTGTGGGTGCATCTTTCTTGGAGGAGTTGGTTGTGGTGAAGGCAACAATTCGCATAGAAACATTCAGGTATGAATATTAATGCACGAGTGTTGTCCGAAGTATTTCACACTCCGTTATATTACCTTCTTCTAACTAGCTATATATTAGAAAATATACTGGTACTCTATCTCCCTAGAGAGCTAATTTCTTTTAGGACGTAGTTAAGTAAGTTTAGACAAATGTCTCTCATATTACAGATGATCTTATAAAAACGTACGACCTACTATTTGGTCGTCGAAAAAGTAGAACCTAAAAACTGCGACGAGTAGTTTCTATATCCGCCCATTGAAACGAAATAGATACCATTAAGGCAGTTATTCAAAGATTTGGGCTATACGGGTAGTGTATTAAAAGTCGCTACCCAAATTTTCTCTCTTTTTTTTTTCCGACGAGCTAAAAATGTATATGGTCTTGTATTGTCATAATTGAAGATCACGCCTTCCTCTTCCCTAGTTCCCTTCGATCTCTTTAATGTCGTGTTGTAATTTTGTTGTTGTTAGCAGAGGTCCAAATCGATCGTTGTTTGAGGCAAGAGTCACTCCTAGTGCACTACTGTTTTCTTATTCTACCAAACGCACAGCATCACCTTCTTCTGAACTTCGCCACAGATATTTTCATTCCTTTATTATATGCGCACCATTATCTTAAGTGACCAATTTTTTTTATAAGCTATGTGGCCTGAAAGCTAGGCCATCTAGCTAGAAAGACAGTCAGTATCGATTTTATAACCCAATATATGAACAGGTAGTTACGATTTATTTTGTAATCATATATATATATACATATGTGAATACTGATATGGGCCTATTTACAGCTCTGAACATATAATGAGTTTTAATGTGAATATTTTAAAAAATTACCCCTATTGATGGCACTTGCGATTCTATGGTCGAATCATTTCAGTATTTTTTTTAACTGATCGTGTTTGTCAGCTATGCATTTTTTAGGTAATGTTTATAATGATCAATTTTTATAACTAGAGGTTGGTGCAGACGTAATGCCTACCTTTAATAATACGCACTTACGCTAGGAAGAGCTGGAGCAAGCGCAGACAAGAATATTTCCTTCGTCGCAAAAGAACCTAAGTTAGTTAGCTTTACGATTCTCTATATTATGATGATACACCTTGGGTGATCTAATATCGTGCCTCGGAAAAGTCGGAACGCAGACACCCTAAAGGTTGGCTATAAAGGCAGAAAGCGTAGCTTCTTTTTGACTTTTTTAAGTTCTTTTTGACTAATGTTAACTAAGATTCTTTTGGGAAAAATGCTTCATTTGTAGTCAGTTTTGTTACACAGCTAAAATGCAAGAAACGAATGAATTTTCGAACAGAAGTCCCTTGTTTCGTGCGGGTTTATTTGGACAACATAATTTACGTTGATTGTTATGGCCTTCTATGGTATTGTACATAAATTTAAATAAAATATATTGTTATCTTCATGATATAGAGAATGTTTAGGGTTCAGAAGGAAAGAAAACTAGTAAAAAAAAAAAACGTTTCTTATATGAATCGTCCACTTTAGGGAAGTACCGTTTTTTCATTAGTATTATTATTATTCTTATTTGTTATCGTGTTATTTTCATTGGCCTTCAGTTGTCTGCCAAAAATCGGGAAAAAGCTGAACCAAGTCCATTCTGTTTGTCGCTGTTTGAACTTTTTCCGAAACCGGTTATATCGTTTATTTAATAATTTACCATAGTGCTTATACACACGGAGACATATGGCGTAGTGCTATGTACCCATGCAGACGTTGTGTTATATGCCGAATTCAAAAAGGCCATGAGCCATGTACCCGCCGTACGGCGTCCCACCTTCTCGGTCCTTTAATTCTATTGTATTGTCCTTTATAAAACAATGTCTAGGGTCACGCTTTCCTGCTCGCTTCTGTATATGAATGCTAGAGTTCACACTGGAGCCATCACGCACATGCTCGTACATCCTCGCGAGACTGCTATCGTCAGTCTCGCTCTAACGTCCGTGCTGTTTCCATTATTACTATTAGAGTCGTCGTTCCCACGGCCGCGAACTATAATCAACTCTCGCAGATAAACAAATGTTTCGACAAATTAATCTTAACGTACTCCTTTGGATCTGCCTGTGCCCAGCTGCTTGCAGCAGACTCCACGGTGATTCATGGTGCTAATTTTGCAAGAAAGCAGAGCGATTATCAGTTTATGACGTTTGTTTAATAGAATATTTTTCCGACAAATAAAAATGTTTAATAAATACATTTGTAAAATCATTGAACACATCGTTTGGGCATAAAGCACAAATACACGATATATTCATATTTAATGACGGGATACAATTCCTCAAGTAAAGCTGTTGAAATACTGAAATATAATAAAACGTTTTGGAAAGGCTAATTATTTAATTTCAAAGGAGGTTCATGTTAAAAAGGGTTGACGGAGACTAAAACCGGAAGCTTCCAGCCTTACACTATGAGCGGAGCGTTTTTTGACGATTCAAAAGGCCAGCTAGGTTTCAGAAGATGATCGAAGCGTGCTAGAACGTCGGCTGAGACTAGCTTCTTGGTAAATTAAGAATTTTATTTTAAAAAAGACCTAGTCCCGAATACTTCTTTGGCTAGTTCTTCTCGCGTTCGCTTTTTTTGATTACTCCATATTACTGCATTCTGGCAGATGATAACAGATGACGTATCGCTCGTTATGCGTAAGTGGGCATAAACTTGCGAAGACACGCTTCCACTAAAAAAGCTCCGTGTATTGTAAAATAATAAAAACTGATGTTTCTATTTACTTATTTCATATGTTTCATTAAAATGGATGTACGGTACGGTCCATATTCTGCATTTGGCTATTTATATGAATCAAATGAAAGCCTTTTGAAAGTTCTGTTGTAAAAGAAAAGTACCTATTTATGCACATATAAATGAAGTGTTCTCCGATCCGAGATACGATCATACCTAGAAGTTCAGAGGGGGCACATATACTTGTAGTCATTGTTAAAGACGAGCTGCAGAGTTAGAAGTACGAGAAACATAGTGTACATGCATATTATAACAGAATATATAACGTGTGATGAAGTTCATGGCTAAGGCTATTATATAAATCAATAAACGATAACGATGCATGGATAGGTTTTTTTGCATACAATGCCCAGGTATAAGGCCCGATACGTTACACAAACGGTGTATTGAATTTTCATCGCGGTCTTTTCTTAGCAAACAATAAGGAACTAGCGAGATTAGAACTAGTGATAAGCAGTACAAAGCTGAGGCGCGCAAGTTACGCACAATGCAACGACGAAGTGTACACCGGCGTCAAAGCAAAAAATTAGAGCTTCTAAAGTTTGCGACAGCGGCGAAACGGCCTTGCCAATGACCAAGAAGTTAGCGATGCTGTGCGGCCTGAACAGAAATCTAGCAAAGCGGTGCAGAAGACCATTGACCACAGACTGGTTTTGATTACGTAGTGTGAGCTGAAAACAATTGTCCTGCGCCTCACCTTCAGATCAAAAAACGAGTAAGGCTAAACCAATCATTTCCATCGTCAACGTGAGAAAAAAGCAATAAATGTACTTTGTGCGATTCATTTTACCAGATCAGGCATAAGCAATGGGGACAAATAATGGTCTGAACTATGAAACGTTTAATTCGGTTTCCACCTATTTAAGTTTACTTGTGCTTTTGATAACCTAAATAATTGATATAATTTCGCTAGGTAGTATTAATGTAATAAAATAGTTTTTGCTACTTCCTTTATTGTACTTAAAAATTATATATGTATATATATATTACTATAGCGAAGCAAGGTAGCACTAATTGCTTGTGTCGCAGTTGCCCACAGTTCTAAACAGATCTCATTGGCCGTACAATTTATCAAGTTCAATAAAAAAAAAACAAAGTAAATATTTTCTATGTCACATATTCAAGGATCGAGGCTTAGGGGAGCAATTTCATTGGCAGCCCTCGAAGTTCAAAGATTTACTCTGAATGTTTAGGGTTTGAAGTGTTCATATCCATGCAATAATTACATCTGATTAAGCATTCTAGATAAAGGAAAACCAATAATGCTCGTACGTGTGAATAAGTACGTCTTTGCAATGACAGAGTTCTTGAATAATCCTCTATCTTCTGTATCAGATTGTTTTTTTTTCTTTTTTCTGTAAGTGTTATTTTTTTCAGGTACTTTAAGTCGTTATTGGATTTTCTCCGCTTCAATCGATTTTGCACGCTAGAAGTAATGTATACAGTCCTTTAGCAAAGAACGGCTCTATCCGTTCACACCCGTACATATTTCCATTGCATTTCTGGATTTTCCAGTGGTTCTGCCTGCTCCTAAAACCCTGCATGAATTCCCGCATGCAACAGAATTACTACGTGGAGTAAAAGAAGCCATGTCGTAGCACCACAGACATGAGGCAATGACCGTTTTGCTAAGTTGTTATACATACAAAGTCATAATTCACTGCGACCAAAATAGGCTCGATTCTTCCTTTGGGCACAGCTACTTAAACAGATAAGATAGAAATAATAAGTTCCTTAATTCTATCGACGAAGTCAACATCCTCACATAACCTAATAGTTGAAAGGCATAGGTAATATTTATTCTACCGGTATTAGATGGTGTAAAAGAAGATAGTTGAATGAGCGACGCCTCGTTTAGATTTACAAATGAAAGCGGATTAGCTTTGCAGATTGTTTAAGGTAAACATCTGAAGCCGATTGCATGTAGCCGGGGCTGCGCCATCCGTAGCACAATGAGCATCCTTATGAAGTTACCACAATATCTCACAAGTTAATACAATAAACAGATGGACTAGTTCAATCCTAGACAAAGTAGCTGTTTCGGCCATTTGTTCCTCGGAAACCTTCCATATTGCCTAGCAATAATGACGGAAATGTTGACCTAATAATTACTTCACTTAACCGATAAACCGGTCGTCGAAAATCATCTTACCTGAGGTAGGTCCTTTTTGGCTAGTCCAGCTGAAATCTAAGGCCAAATTACTGTCTGAATTTTCATCAGAATTGTGTGGGGACAGGCCCTTTACCTTTATTGGTAGGCAACCGACGAGGTAAACAGGTACAATTGATCTGACCAGCATGCCGAATAGATGCATTTCGATACTGCAATATTTAACAGTAATCTCTCGAGTATTATCGAAAACCATTTCCTGTAAATTTGGCATGATACATCACCATCATAGCACAATACCCATTCCGCTGTATATATGAGTTATAATCGAAGGATTCTTTGATAGGCTGCCCCCTAAGAGTGCTGGGGCAATTATAGCGAATCTAGCTTTCTTAGATTTCTAGCCGTACGTAATCGTCTCAGTCAATATCGCGCAATTCCATGATATTTGTAGGGTATACTAGATCGACAAGGACTTTGTTTTTTTTTTTTGCTGGTGGCCGCTGAGTTTGCCTTGGCCGAAGAAAAGGGTTTACAAATACTGCCTCGAAAATTACTCATTTAATGTTGAACTTATTCACTCAGCTACCTTTAATAGTTCGTTTTATATAATCATGCCGCTATGTGATTTTGAGAGCAGCCACATTTTTTTCGAGTTAGAAAATACACTGTTTTCACAAGAATCTTTTAACTAGAATAGAAAAACCGCAAGGTTTCACAGAACATCTGTTCTGACCGAGTGTATTTCTGTACTTCACTTGCTGCGTTAACAATCAGAGGCTCACGAGGTCACCCAGAGTTTAGAGACGAAGCACTCGTGCAAAAATTTTAGTTCAATGGCATAATTGGTTCAGTACTAACCCTATTAGAAGGAAATAGCATTAGGCCAAATTGAAACGCTATGATAAACTATGGAATCCTTGGAAAAATGTCAAAGATGGGCTCAAAGTTCCATTTAGTGGCATAGATAATGACAATCCATAATTCTCTTACTTAAGAAAGCACACGAAGAAATATGCGAAATATATGTCTGTACAAAATATATGTATTTTTTTTTTTTTTTTTTAATAAACTGTAATAATACTGAACTGAATAGCAAACGGAGCTTTATCGGAAGTTATATTTGGCGAAATATAAATCACTGTCTTCTTTTCTCAAAATTCAAATCGTAATGGCAAGAAGTGTGGCAAACCTGTTATATCGTTCTTTTGATATAAGAAGCTTTCAGAAAGGTCCTCACGTACACTATACCATAACTATATAAGATCTTGTAATACATTAACTCATTGGCTTGTTAACCTTTGTTGTTCAAGCTTTATGAATGAATACCTGAAAATATGATCTTCACAAGTGGCTCAAATCCAATAGCATCGGCTACCTTTGCCGTTTTCATTCGTCCGCTAAAATATGTTACAGTTATTTCTCTGGAGAATCCGCTACTACCGTGACCACTGTGGTACTTCCTATGGCAGTGAAAATATATAAATTTAAAGGTGTGTGTATACAAAAAGTCGATTGAGTAACATATTGGTTCGACATGTTTACAGGGACTTCGTAGGTAGTGGCGCCATCTGTTGATTCACGGAAACAGCTTGGAAAAGTTATCTCCTTAAATTCAAGTTGTCGACCCTTATATTCGAATTGAGCTCATTCAGTCTTATGCCACTAAAAATGAATCAATAGTTAGAAGAAAGTAAATAAAATTAGAAATACCAGCATAATTACATAATATTAATTTCATCTTGTAATAGTGTACTTGTACCTTCTTCTATAGGTTAGGACTATTGCAAAAATATATATATATACATATACTTTTTTTTTTAGCATGGTAGCGTGTCAAACCCGAAACATCCCGCTCCGTTTATGCATTCGATAGCTTTTAAAAGACGGCGTACTATTCGTCCGTGCCACAGGGCTGCTATTAAGCTATAACGTGGCGACTATAGCTTCGTTATTGATCGGACACGATTGGTTCAAGCTGTACCCTACACATCAAAAAACCATATATTACAAAGTCTCTATGATATAGCTTCAATATATATATATATATATGTATGTATGTATATATATAGAGCTATCCACTACCGATGTGTCAGTCTTGGATTGCGATAAATGGCGCCGCTTTGCAAAACGTGCACCTAAAACAGGACCACATGGTAAGCTTGAGCCATGATTTAAATGTTAGGTCAGTCAGGCATTTATTTAGGATTCCTTTGTAAGCACCGAATGAAAACATGTAGAACTCGATAGCATATTTATGTGAATCAAGCGTGTTGCCAAACCTTCGTGCCGGATACACAGAAGGCTTATGCCTAAAGACTTTTCAAAAAAACTTACTGAACAGGTTCTGCGGCAGGAACGAGGGTGCTGTGGCCTAGGGGTCCAATGAAAAATGGAGTGTTTACCTAACTTTTCCTTCGATAAATTCAGCGATTCGATGCGTGGTGGCGATTGGCAATGTTTAGTTATAACTAGATACTATCAGAGTTAATAATACCCAATTTTGACTGCCGGAAGTTTACCATGCATATAGAACGAGAGTAATCAACAGTTAAATAGGAAAAGTGCCCTATGACATTTGTTCCTCCATCCATACCATATGGTTATTTGGATCATAATACTTGTTCGTATATAGAATGAGGGTTCTGGTATGCTTATATGTGATAGTTTTGCTTGCGATTTACTTGAGAAAATTATTTTTTATACAAAACTAGGACACCGTTGCAGCTGCTCTTCGATAATAATTCTTTTTAAAATGATGCCTTATAAATCACAAGGCTTTACATTGCCCACAGGGCTGAGCTGCCCTGCCTACTGACCTTTTTAGGCCCACAAATTGAAGTCTTTACGCAGGCTCACTAGATAGTACCTTACGCGCAATTTTACGCGGCACGAAGAGAAAATGTTCATATTTCTCAATAGCTCCTGAATTAACAATTCGCTTCGCAAGACGAACCGTGGTAATTATTTGCGCCCAGAACTTTAATAAGATTCATACATACTAAACAAATTAATTAATTTATCTTGAACTCCTTTTTCTGCTCATGGTAAAGTTTTTAGTACAACAACAGTTTAACAATTTGGTTTCATGGATTATATGTCTTCTTATATACTATATTAATAACAAATATAGTATATAGTAAGACATATAATCCATATATAATTACAATATATGGTATTTTTCCCTAGAAATGCTATTTTTCTGTACGTATAGTAATAACTTTAACAAAATAGGACACTTTGAATTAAAACTTCAGCGTGTTTACCACCATGCTATTGAGCCTTTGAGTAACGGTTGTTAAAAAGAAGGTCGATAATCTCTACGTCTATGAACTCCATAATAAAAGGAGCTTTACTTGTTAACACTATCTTGTTGTTGAAACCTGATTGTATGTGTGTGACACTTGAGTGGAGATGATACATCGATATTGGATTACCCCGTATACAGTATATCCCGCGTAAATGGGAACAAACTTTGTGGGATCGTTTATTACGGAACACGTTCATGTATTGGCTTTTCTTTTTTGGTATGAGAAGGATGCTCAGTCAGTGCTCGCTAGATGAAAACCACGCTTCATCATGACAAAAAAACTACGTGTTATTTTTGCAGTTGAAACGAGGATTAACTATTATTTAATCTCTTCGCGCGATACGGGTTCCTACCGAGATTATAATTTTTCTTTTTTGTTTAGAATTGATAATCTGCCTTGTTACCGGTTTCAATGCGGCTTCCTAAAAATCGAAAACAGATCGTCATGAAGAAGAGCAATAGGTCCTCTATAAGCATTAGATTTAAGGCGCTGCGAAAATGTATCGAGATATTATAAAAGCCATCTCAGATAACGACTGTTTTCTAAAGGAGAGTGCTTATTGCTCAGCGAATTGTCTATATCGAGGTCTAACGATTAGTCTTTTTGAGATCTTTTGCGCCTTTTTTTGCACCTCTTGGTCGTTTTGAATTATTGAATATATGATCCATTCCCGCTCAAATTTGATTCCGCTAGATTTTTGTGCGAAGCTGATTTGAAGGACGTCGTTACTTACCAATGTTGCTTGTTGCACGATTGCTATAAAGGAATTATTTGTAAAGCTGTTTAGGAATATTTAGCAGACAAAATCGGAGTTTAGCATTTTAGTTTGCGTTGCCTTGACAAGCGTAATTTCTACTTGCAGACCCTCGGTGTTAGCAGGCCCTCCTGACAGCAACCAGCCTTCCCTCGTTGCTGGTTGAGTTTCCGGAAGCGGGTGTCAGGCTCTTCCGGCATATAATCTCAGACTACTCGAACTACATCGGCTTAGGAACAGACTTTTGTCGCTGAAAAGAATTTAGTTGAAGTAGCCTATTCTACAGTTGCCCATACGTTAACCAGGAACAAGCGGAATTCGGGCTTGATCTCCAGCTTATCCAGCTAAGCTCGTTTGGTACACACAACGTCTTCCCGTTCCTCCTATAGCCGCAAAGGAACCGATCAGGCGATCCGTCTTTCTTTGGAAAAAAACTGCTGTAGAGTCGTTCTTCGAATTCGTCGTATGTGCTTGTTTCCCGCACACGCGAGTAAAAGCACACTTGGATCGTTTCTCGTAAGTACGTGTAAATGTCGCGCTTTAGGCACCATTTATTGGGTGGGTCAATCACCCGCAAATCTTACCCAGACGCTCCAAGTCTCAAACTCACTTTTCCATCCCAGCTTTATATCAACTCCGGTTTCCCACCCATCCACTCGTCAGTGCACCACCGCGTGCATATTGCCAGTCATCTCATTGCCGCCACTAGGAAAAAGCGAACTGACTTAGCGAAAACTAGTATTTTCCAGCCACCATTCTTTTTAGATGTTGTTAAGGGCACCTTTGGAACTAGTCGGATAGAACTGTGACCTCACAAGGGCGTAGCAAATTTTCGGCACCTCACTGTAGACCCTTGGCTGTACAGTACCTGTTCAAGAGTATTTATGCTGTGCATGAGCCCTTACCTATGTTTAACAGAGTGTTTCCTAAATTTTCTTTGAGTTTTGACACCGCAGCCTTTTATCTGATAGTATCTATTCAGTCCAATGGATTCGGAATTAGCTGCCGACGTCGCTCTCTTCTCATATTAAATTATATTTTCTAACCTAGCTAATAGTGTCTAGTAATCCGTTTCCAGGCTCCAATTCTGAAGTGATTTATTTAGTAAAAATCATTTAATAAGCTTAGATTAACTTAACAGGCATAATACGCCGACTTGGTCTTCAGGTTAAACGATTATCTACGTTAAATAGGCCTGATTCCTTTTTGGCTAGCTTAATTGTCATCAAGCCATAGTCCCCTGATTACCGATGATCTCCTTAATAATATTGATGGCTGCATAAGTTGAAATTGGCAGTATTCGCCAGATAAAGTCAAGCCTTCATGGTAGACTGGTGTGATAAAAGAAAAATTCCATCCTATACATTACTATGGACACGGAGCTCTGTGATCTCAACTCCCGTAAAAAAGGCAAATCTCCTTCGTTCTGCTGCTGAACGTTCTCTCCCCTCTGCCCTGTGACGGTCCAGTGAGCACAAACGTGCGCGGGATTCGCTGACTTGTTCGGAGATGAAAGCGTCTCGTGACTTGTGGAAACCCTGATCGGTCTCAAGCTTCGGTTTTGACCAGGAGTAAAGAGCTTGGCCGTGACGACGCGACAAGTCTAAAGATCTATTTCATACGCGCTGTCCTTTTTTCTACTTCTCAGCCCCCTGTTTCTCGTATTGTCTATATACGAATAGGTTTTCCTGCAGATTCTCTTCTAGTAGCAAAGTAGTTAGATATACCCTTCGCGTGTCAACCTGTATCTATTCGCATGATCCTAAATACCAGGGCAGGGAGCCTTTTTTGTTAAGGCCATTCTTTCTGTAAGCTATAAGCCAGTGACGTTAGGTACTGAGTAAAAGATCGGCAGCCCAAAGAAGACCAAACACGAGCGTTATGCGACCCTCCGCTACGGACGAGCAAGGAGTATTGCTTGATTGGAACAAAAAGAAAGAGATCAGTCACTTAGACAGGCAGGATCGACGCGCCAACAGGCAGACGAGTCACCCTTACTGAGCCCTCAACCATCTTCGCTAATTTCTCTTCTCGTTCATCCCGGACAACGAGATCAACATCAACTACGATGATGACTCAAATAATATACTATCATACACGTATAGACAAGTGTTATGTTCGACACAAAGTTGAAATAGTATAGCACATATCTGAATTAGCGAAAAATATACAAATACATCTATGAGCTGACACAGCATCAAAGCTGTGAGCATCTATATTTCGAAAATAGATTCTTAATGGCGGAACAAGACAAGAGTTCTTTCACGTGCCTCCAGAGGAAAGACTGCTGGGCGATGTACGGCGCCAGTTTGGATGTTACCGACAAACCACTTCTCAGATTCGTGTCACATATTTTCATTATTTGAACCCGGCCGCCGATATAATGGCAGGTAACTACAATGATGCAATCCAGAGAAAAATTCAATTTTTAAACTCGATGATTTAAAGTCAAGATACGCTTGGTGATAGTGTGAACCATGCGCCATATATATATATATATAT
>NW_019213540.1:162207-203007 GCF_002532875.2 Varroa jacobsoni | reverse complement strand
CATAGCCATTTTAATACCTATCATTGAACGTAGTTCTGTTCGACTACGATTCACATATAGCAGCCCTCGTTAGTTCGTTGGACACATACCAAACTCGAAGGTTCTGTAGGATCGTAGACAACAATAACGACGTAAACCGCTACGTTAGAAATCAGTGAGTACGTTTCTTCGTTGCAAGAGCCTTAAACCCATTTATGCACTTACCTTGGCATGCGCAAGGAGTGCTCTTTGATAATTGTAAAATCAGCGAGAAAAAAAATGTTGTGGCGTTCTCTTTTCGTTTCATCGATATTTCGGTTTTTCGAGACATACACAGATACGAATCCGAAACGTCTTGAAACCACCAAAGCTGCTCATCAGCTACTTTCTTTATACGTTGATCCTTTGCCTGCAACATTTTGCATGGTGCCATATTCGTGGCAAAACTGAATGATAAACTACAACTTGATTATTGTTATCATGCATGTAATCGTCAATCTTGGTTTGAATGAAATTCGAACGTACTCCGATTGAGCTGAAATTTGGCAAGACATAGATACAAGAATAACACTTCCTAAAAAAAAATGGCGACTCTAACCAGTTTGGCGCCAAATTCAAAACTTCGCAGCAATGCAACGAAACATTATTATCGAGTCTGCTTTCATACGAAAGTCAGTGTTCTCGGCAATGAATGAAACAACTGCCAAGAAGCGCTGATTGAAGAACTCACACAGCATACGGGAACGGAGATGTCCTGTTGGCGCCCTTGTAGTGTGCTGTTGTAACTAAAAGACGTAAATGCGAATTGATTCGTTTAGTTCCTAAAATACTGAATATATGATCAACCGGTAAAATAAAGTATATAATTTACTATGGAAAGGTGAAGCCCGGTAAAGATATAATCCACTAATTCGGTATTGGAGTACCATGGTAACAACATAATAATGCAATGGTAACCTATTCGCTTGCTATATTTAGAGACGCGTGAGACGGTCTAGATTCGACCTCTATTATAAACATAGCCATTTTGTGCTGGAACTAAGCATCGAAGGCGATGCCTAACAGAAAGCGTGAAGCATTTAGGCCATATAGACGTATTTTGAATTGGAAGTATTCACCTAGACCTGCAATCTCCATCTAACCACATAGAGATCAGATTTCTACACTCCCGAATCGTAGTCAATATTGTCAACGGATCTCTAGTTGAACCAATTAATTGTCTAAATGTATTTATAACTTGATTAATTTCTATTTGAAACTGAATCCAACTTCTCATTGAACTTCTAGCGACCATCGCTCCTAGACCAGGCCGGCATCGTAGAAACCCAATAGCGATCGTGTCGAGTATGTGTCACTTGATACAAACACAACATCCATCGTCAAATAAAAGAAGGAACATTCGTGGTATCCTTCAAAACGCATTACTACTATATCTCCATTGTATGTTTGTTGAAACATTCATTTATTGTATCTAATATAGACGCTGATTATAAACCACCAGGTGTTTCACTTAAACGAAAGGAAGCCTATTATTTATTGTTAGATAAACAAATACATTTGTCGACCGTGTTTCACACGGCGCGTATTATCGACAAAAAAAATATTTTTCCTAACATAACGATACGACCTAGCACGTCTACATTTTATCTACTACAGTTATTATAAAGTAGTAGTAAAGTATAATCGGCAACTCTGATAGTTTTGGTTAAATTTAATTAACGCAAGTGTGTCTGACTGTTAAGAAAAACGACACAAATGCAAAAAATGTCACAGTTATTACAAATGTTAGTGGCCTAAATTTCAAAAAAGCGCTACTACAGAGGCGTTGAGTACGAAACCCATCCACCCACCCATCCATGTATAGTATCCAGAATGCTCGATTTCTTGCTTTGCTGAATCTCTGGACATAGAAAAACTCGTTTTGTTATTATTGACATAATAAAACAGCGCGATTCATTGGTGGCGAACATCTTTGGTAGGTGTTTTAGGGAAAAAAACTACTAGTTATAAAACTGGATGCTATGAAAGTCTTAACGATTTGTCGCGGGTCCTGAGCTACTTTTTCCGTCAAAAATTCCAGAGCACCCCCTGTAGAGTAGTTTTTAATTAGCTATAAAAATAATAATATATCTGTGCATTTCTATTTATACTTCTCATAATAAAAATTTCTCCATTACATTCCTTGCAAACATTCGTAGATAACTGAAATTCAATTTCGGTAAAAATTCGGTCGTTCCACCCCGTTTGAGTGGCGCGTCCAAAAATAAGCGACGCTTGCCTTTACTAGGCCATTTGCTATGCCGGGCTTGTTGGTGACGCGGGCCGATTTACAACAACGGTCGCCGCTGCAGTGACGTTATATGTCTAATGCTCGTTCCTTCTCCTTTCAGGTGATTATCTCCACGGGTCTGGCATTTTGATTTTGACATTGCTCCATTCCATTCAGTCTACCCCTGCCTGCCTCTCTACTGCTGCCAGCAATGCTCCTGGAGAGCAACAGTGTCCATTTAAAATTTAAATGCCCTAGCTTAAGGGAGAGGGTTCAAATATATTTGTCGAGATACATAGGGCCAATCATTGACGCAATACGTGACGTCGCTTCCTGTTTTGGACGCACCTCAACGCTAGACAAGAAGCATCTTGTTATACCTGATGTGGTTTGCATGCACAGAACTGGTTATGGACCTGTTGTGTCGAGTTGAAGGCCCACCGCGTTATTCCCGCGCTGCAACTAGAAAACGTATTTTCCTCTGAACTCTTTCGGAACACACGGACATGTTCGCGAAACAGTCTGGTTTCAGTATGCGTGTCCATCTCTAAACAGGCTGAGAAAAACATCTTCGATACGCGCGATGCGTCCATCTGTGATGGGAGGCGTCCCTGCTTATCAGGCGAAAGCAGCGCCGCAACCTCTAAATACCGCCCGAGAACGTATAACATTATTAATTGTATTAGACCATTTTTTAGTCCGGCTATAACATTTGTTACGAGTATGATAGCGGCTTTACGCAAACCCAGGGAAAGAAAGACAGCCAATGACGTCGCCGGCCAAACAGGGATTAACGAATTATCTCATCTACGCGTGGCGTCTGGTTAAGCGAACAAACCAGTCCGAGCGTGAACTGTTTCGATGATGAGCGCCGGCATCAGCGTCACCGCCGGCAGCGTAATCGCAGGTATCGACTAACAAGCGCGCAGCATTTAGTAGCTGCCGCGGGAATTTGGTATAGGTCGCCAAACGAATCTATTGGTAGGGATTGGTCGGCAGTTTTTAAAGCTATGTTTTGCAGCGAAACACGCAGACACACCTCGATCGTTTGGTCATAAGGAGCGCTATGACCATTGCTACTAGCTTCTGTAGCGCTAAAAACAGGCTGTGGGCAACGATATTACGTTATTGTTACACAATCGTTTAGATCAAATGTAATAGGGGAAGCGCGTTATCAATAGCCGGGTGACATAAGGTCAAAGTGGAGTTTGTATCGATGCCAAAGTGATACAAACGGCAGGACACGTTGGAAGCAGATACACATGGTAATAGTGGCACAGGCCTCATTCAGTATGAAATTCATTGAACAGTTTGGCTGGTACGTCATTCGAGGTCAGATGTGTATTTACTTGTTAATTAAATGACTTGTTAATGCAATGCTCATTGAGTATACGCTGCTGCTATGCCTTGTCTAAGGGATTAATTCAGCGGGCGTTTCGGCTTCATTCGAAATAACGGACAATTACTATATTTGACAACGCTTCGCTAGGTCCTCTGCACCATTTGTCACTGTTAAGCATGTGACTCTTAAACAATGGATGGCTTATGTTCGGGGGTACAAATTCCATGTTTTCCAGTCGCAGATAGGGCAAACGCTACGGGAAAAAAGCGATACGAACTGCTTGTACAGCCCGAAGAACGGTCGCCGCATTGCTACAGGTTTTCCAGGCGTATCACGAGCCTGATGTAGCATAAGTTTGCGCCTGCTTGCCTAGTGATCTTTTTTGTGTATTTAGTTGGTTATTCCTGTTTGAGTTTATTTTTCGTTCTTGATGAGTTTGCCCAGACTCATGGTACGCTTAAACAAACGAAATCACACGTGCATTTTCACGTTATATCTAGAACTCGATTCAAATGATCGTAACACTCCACTACTAGGACATGGCAACTTTAACGCGCGGTGTAGCGCGTCAAAATACGGTGGCTGCATGGTACCCCCTCGTCCCTCCAATAGAGTTCTTCCGTTGAGAAGTAGAGCATAGGATTCGTAGGCTGTAAGCCATATCCTTGTTGCTACTGTGACTACCACTGTGATATTCGCACTCAGCCTCAGGTCACTCGGTCGGCGTTTTTTCTACCCCCTGCCCCTTTATCGTCTTCTTCGTAACAGCGAGATGATCTAAAAGCAGCTTAGCTCTTGTAGTAGTAATATTCTCTTTGCTTCCGAGTGTTCAAAGGGAATTTCAGCATAGACCAACTCCGTGCACGACTAGTCTAATGGGAGGGAGCCTTGTTTCAAGCGAGCGGCCGATTTTTCGGAGGCCTTTAGACTTAGTTTGAAACACTCAGGCCGGGCTGGGCCAAGACGTCGTGGACGGGACTGGCCTAGAGGAAACTGCTGCCAGGCGCCGAGACAACCGCCACCGTCGATCCGGCTGAGTAGCCGCTGGAGGTTGGCTCACATAGGTTTCAACGGTTTACCGCCCGCTATTGTCGTTCCTACTGCTGCTGCTAAGGAACGGAGTACGCGGTGTCCGTTCGGTGGGGATGGTGCCCCTCAGTGAGCATCAAACAATAGGTACCCTAGTTCAGCAGCACGGCTACAACTGCTACGGCATCATTACCGTTAACGACCTAGCACGTTAATCATACCCTTAAAATTTCCCTGACCTTTGCTTTGCTGCTTTCGTTTTTGGAATTTTCTGAATCATTCCAACACGACGACGCCAGCGGTGGCGTAAAATCGTATCGTCAACCTGCTGCTCCGACCGGCGTTAACGGCGAAAGACTGTTGCATTAGATCTCTGCGACTTTTCTGCTTGCTCATTGTTAGCAGCTTCCAGCATTTTTCGTCATCGTCAAAGTACTACATGTTTGAAAAATGTTAGAGGCTCGAACGAAAATAGGCCGATGAGTAGGCAAAAGACAGTAGACATATGAGTTAAGCCAAGATGGGGGCTGTCTTCAAGCTAGACGTTGTTTATGAGTTGATGAAACTGATTGTCCGATAACTAATTGGCCAAATGGAGTAAAATTACACAGGTTACTTACGTGTTATTTTGAAGTACGGTTGCTCCCCGACAAATTTTCCGATTCATGTTTAGCTAATAAAATTACCTGGATATGGCAAAAATGAGTTTAGTCAAAGTGTACCATTCATTCAAGCGGTAACGGTTTGTGCTGATATTCTGCTAAAAGTAGTCTCCTGCCTCACATCCACGAGGGACTAACAACCCTGATGGTAGCCTTAAATTAGCTACCGTCAGCCTTGTACTGTATTGTTATCGAAGCTTGATAAAATTAAGTTTCATAGGCAAGTTACGAACATCATCTTACTACAGATCCAACGTTAAGTTGCCATTTGGAAAAATAATCGTTTCAAAATCTCATACAAACCGACAGAGAGTTATATATATATATATATATATATATATATATATATTTTTTTTTTTTTTAACGTTCAGCTTCAACAGTTGTTGCGGCAGTGTTTTCTGTATAAAGCAGCTGTTGGATCGACAAAATCTGGAAGCTCAAAGTACAAGCCATTTAGGCGTTCATAGATCACTAATAGTGGGCAGATATGGTGTCCGTAGGCGGCAGTAGCAGAGCTGACATTTGAAAGAACTGCATTATATAGATAGATAGAATAAATGAAACCTACGTACACACACGCAGGCACACATAAAAGTAAATATACTTCAGTAGTATCGAACGGCTAATTAAAAGGAGCTATTATAATTTGATCGTTTTCATTTTATTCGTTATCCTGACAAAAAATATAGAAGGATTACCCTCGAACTAGAGACTTCTGCATGTGGATAAGCTTAGCCTGAACTGCGAGCGTAAGCCTTTGCAGAAAAAATATTGCGGCGTATCGAATTTAGGGGGCGTTAGCCCGAACTAGAAAGGATGAATTCTAGTTAGTTAAATTTGTACCTAATTTATTCAGTTAGGGTTATATAAGGAGTTTGCAGCCCTTGACGCCTGCTGAACTAATTTCGAACGATTCATGACCCACTTACAGAAAATTTTCATATTTTCTAGTGCACGATACATAACCCGATTGTCCTAGCGGTAAACGGCCACGTTACTGTTATGCCTTGTCGAAAGGCTAGAAAACGACTATTGGTTGAACAATTCTTTTAACGTATCTCTGATTGATGTCTACACTATAACGGTTCCTATAAGTGGTGCATTAATACCACGCTACATCTGGCACCAGACAGGTATTGAAAGTCAGATGGATTGGCGTTAAGAAATGCATCAAATGGAGATACTTAGCGCTTGTCGATTACCGTAGAATACTTTATTGTGCCCCGTTCATTGGCTAGAGTTATCATTTGTGACGGTAAGCTTTCCAGTGATGCTTCGGCAACTCTGAGAATTATCGTGACGTAAACGATTGGTGTCTAGGTAAAAATTTCTGAAACTAGTAGCAAGTATTCCCATTTGACGACTCGGTTACACCTGTTTGTAGGACTCACGTATCGTCCCGTACAAAGCCCCATTTCAATTGGCCAAAACCTTTACAGGAAAGGTCTTTGAAACATCGCAGAGGCGTTGATCCTTGAATTTGTTATTTCTGTGTATATATACATACATATATGCGTTTGTGTGTGTGTCTGTAAGATCCGCAAATATTCTAATAAAACAGCAGTACATATATTTCACGATAAATTCATCATAGACTGTTGAATTACCAATAATAGTAGTAATAATTGCATTAGCATATACCTAACACAACAAACTTATAACAGCGGTACTATCTATACACATATAGACAGTACTATTTAGATTTTGTATTGAAGATAATCGTTATGTAGAAGAATGAGTAAAGGCCACGATACGATCGTTTGTTCTTTTTTTTTTTGACAGTTGAGCACGTGGTTGACCGAGAAGCGGCGTACGATAGTGATAACAGCTGTTGCAAAGATATCGGGAGGTTAGTTAGCGATGTGAAGTGCTTTGCTTATTCTGCCTAAATTTCCCCATCTGCGTGCGCTTTACCTCAGAGGTAAAACGAAGGTCAACGGCAGCAGAGACGCACCGTCAACGCCGCCATTAATGTTAATGCTATATTATATAGCTATACGCGCCAATGTCAACTATGCCTACGCAGAGCCAGCGGTGAATCATTGGGCCGACGCCGCTGAAGCATTGAAACATTTAGCATATTTCGGCGTCGAAACATACCGACACGTCACCGTCAACATTACTATAGACTACATATACACAATATTAGCGGTGGCCCAACATAGAGAAGACAGCGCCAGTCGTTTTTTCAACCTAAAAACTTTCACGCTAGCACAAACACACACACACACACACACAGAGGAAGTTCGTCATACAGTTACACGACGGCTTGAAGACTCTACCGCAATAAACGTACATTGGTTTCTTCGCGATGTCGCAGAATCGTCTCACTGGTAACTGATACTTTAAAATGAGTAGAATTTGTCGAAATAGAAAAATTATGGTTGTGGTATATGCATACGGGCAATAGACATATAAAGTATGGGAATTCTCTTTGTAAGCCTGTCTAGTTTTCAAAGTAGGATGAAAACAATATGCGTCTGTTCTCCTTCAGTCGCTGGCTAATATTAGGGGAACTAACGAAATATTCTTTTGTTGCTGTCCTAAGTAAGATTGTACTTAAACTATACCTAATATATATATATGTTTTTTTTTTTTCCGACTATGATATGAGTCAGATCGGGTAGAAATGGTGTAAGCCGGTGTCTTATTTTGTAACGCTATGAAAATGGAAATTATTATAGGGAGAATGAAATTTTGGTTGTTGCCAAAATTAAATTACGACAAAATTCATGATCTTAGTTTGTCGTGCTCAAAGTGGTAGTAACTTAAAAAGACTACCAAGTAAACGAGACTTGTTAGTACAATTTTGCTAGCCAACTGACAAAAGGGTAGAGTATTATAATCTAAACTTTACGAGGGTAATCCCGGAGTTGAACAGTTATTCAGATGTGCCGAACTGGATGATGCGGAACTGCTCCAATTTTTACAGTTTATAAAAGTTCGAAGTTAAGTCTCAAAGCTATTCCCATTGTTATTTGACTCTTGTTGATGACTAACCTGTATTTGCGTAGGTTCTTGTTTTTGCCAATACAAGGTATTAAATCCGGCTCATCATTTGCCACCACAGCTACACCGCTGCTGCGCCATTTGTGAGGGAACGTGTAGTCTGCTTTGACTTTTGAGAGTCAGTGACAGCTCTTTAACTTCACCTGAAGCTGAATCTAATGTATTAACTATTAACTACGTTGGACAAGTTTACAACGGAGTCCATCCGGTCCTCGGTGCCTTTCACTTGAACAAAGATGTATAATCAATCGAACTACCACTTTTATTATCATGATAGACCGCACACACTTCGCTCTTGAAATGACGGGGTCAGTTAAAATCACTACATTACGAATGGTGCTAAAAAATTCCGCTTTTAAAAATGTGATGACAAAGTAATTGCGCCAGCAGTTTGTATAATATGCGAATACCCATAGGCAACGAAAGTTGAACAATCTTGGGTAAGGCTCAATAGGCGCAGATATATGCTTCTCTCCGCCAATAAATAAGGGTTTCGCCTACTCAACTTAATTCATGCAACGTTTTAGAAAACACAGAAGTGGACCCCCTCCTCGGTTAAGAAGCCAACATCCTTATTTGAGCCAGTATATCACCTGTGCATCATATCTAGCTGTGTAGTAGAAATTAACAAAGGCTAACGCTTGCAATGAACGCTTTTTTTTTTTTTAAGACATTCAATATAAGCCACATCTAGGACCAATGCACGGCTTATATCCATTACCTAATGATCGAAAATTTTCTCCTATGAAGAACGTAACGAAGATCCGGTTAGTTCGGAGCACATGATAATTAACAAAAAAAATGGCTTCAGCGGAAGTAAATGCCACAGTTGGGGCCGAATTTCGCATTGGGTGTACATAAAACGGGCTTTGCCCTGATACTATTTGGCTATGATACATTTAGCTTGGCCTGCATTAATAACTGCCACTGCACAATCACAAAGGGCGCACATTATTTGAATTGAATTTCCTATGATACTCCCTTTGAATTTGTTCTTATTAAACACTTATCTTTATAGCTGTATTGTGTCTATCCACGTCACGCTCCATTCGGCTGAATATGAAAGATCGATCTCCAAATTTCCAAAGCAAAGGTAGCGTCAATAATAAATCCCGCAGTAAATAAGTTTACTTTATTCAGACTTTTATGCAACATGCTGTGGTTTTCAACAATTATCTTCGTGTCGGTGTAGTTGATCGGTGTGATCAAACTTCTGTGGTGACGTGAAACCGCCGTTTAAGCTTCGGGTTTTTGTTGACATATTGCTTGTCTCATGTCCCACGTAGCGTCTCTACAATCATACGTTACCATATGACAATCTCGATAAGTGCGAAATTTTTTTTTAATTAATATTGTCACATTATTGACAGGGCCAGACGACCCCTATTAAAATCTGAATATATTTTAATTATTAATGAAAGCGCCAAAAATGATATGTTCTCCCTATCAATCTTTTGACCATCACGAGATGAGCTGACGCTAACCCATCGTTCGTTTTTATATATTTGAAACACTGACCTAATAGGCAAATCAATGAGTTTTCTTTTTACACAGCCTAATATGAAGACATCTCCTAGCTATGGATAAGTCGAATTCCATCTACTTCAAATTTTTTTGCAGCAGCAGCAGAGATGAAGTTTTATCTGCCATTATGCTGGCTTCATGTTATCGATTTGGCAGGTAAGATCGTAGCACACTGTTTCTTCAAACGAAAACTGTCAGCAATTGGACCGTGCCTTTCGATTCTGTTGTTTAGGTGTTCTCCTTAAATATTGTTGAGCATATGGTCGAATTTGGCCCGGTAGACCACGAGTATGTAAACTCAATCTTCCCAAAGTAAATGCAGTTCGCCCAGCTGATGATGGTAAGCCCCGATTACTTCGGTAGCAATGCTTTACTGTGTGTAGGATGCCCGAGGGCAACTTGTTAACAGTCGGGCTCTCGCAGCGCAGATGCACGTGAGATGTTTTCACCGTCAAATAAATAATATCTCATGCTAAATTATAAACAGTACGAACGTCGCTATGTGTAAACACAAACCTAATGAAATTACATTACTATGGCCCAATAAGTCAAAATATCTTTAAAAAACAAGTTTAAAGCTTGTGTCGCATGCTGTAGGGGTCAAGAAATGTAAAGTAGTTCCTAGAACTTCGAAATTTTCAAAGCTGAAAAGGAGGCTTATTCAATGAATGGATAGATGGCATTAAGACTAAATAGTATTACAGTGACGTCTTAGCCTGCGTCTATATGCTTGACTTGATTTAGAGTGACCGAAATTGTTAAACAAATAGGACACACGTGGGTAAAAATAAATATATATTGACGCAGAGATTCAAGTCGCGTCCCGTGATCTTTTTTACCTGTTCTATGTGCTCCTTCATTCACGTTCACTGACAGAACACAATCATTAATTACAAAGCATATTTGATTAGTAAAAGTATCGTACATTCTATGCACAGAGTGATAAACTGAGTCCTCCATAGTAAAAGTTTGCTTTTTTCGGTATTTAAATAGTCACTCATCTTCAAATTCTCCCGTACACTACTAGTACCTTTGTCGAAGAATAGATTGATTAAGGTCGCAAATGGCATCATCAGAAAATTAAAAGCGAGACGAGACCGGAGACGTAATATTTCACCTATCGTATGATAGGAAGACTTGAAGTAAGAAGAGGGTCAGCTATGCAGCTCTTCTCTGTATCCGTAATAAATAAATCAATAGTTCAAATCAATTACACAGACACTATTTACTAATTACACAGTCCTTAACTATTTGATATAGCTGAAACTATTAAAAGTAGGATTATTTTGCGGTTTGGAAGGACAAGTAATACTATTAACACGGTCTGTTTCCGTCATAGGAAGTTCCACATGTTATTTCCGATGCCAATGTCACATCTTCCCAATCAGTTCCTGCTAGATTGACCTAACTTAACCTGATAGTGGGTTTGGTCGTTTGACAAATTGTCCGATACATAAATTAATGGCAATTGCTTAATATGCAAGTGAGCTCGAACTTACAACCACTAGCAAGTTTGTTTTTTAGTTCTCACGATTATGTCGAATCACACTTAACAAAGAAGACTTTTTTTCAGGTGTGCCTCGACTGAACTTTCGTACTCAACCGTATTATATCTCCATACGTAGGGTACTCTGATTTGTCGTGGGCGTTAGATAAAATAGACGAACGTTAGCTTTGAGGAGATGGCATCGCCTGGGACAACAAGCAATATTCCTCCTATGAGTAGATCTTGAAAGATTTAACCGTCCATAAATGTTTAGGTGGTACGTTTGACTGATAGATAAGATTTAGACATTATAATTTTGAATCTAATTCAGGTTGCTTGATCCTATAGCTCGTTCTCAACGCAAGACGAGCATATCATCTACGTAGTTACAGCCCAACGGGTCTATTGCGCATATGTGCGGATTGTCTTTTAGCAGAGATAAACTATTCTGTATAACTATATAGAAAACTCGAACGTTTTCGCACGTCAGTACGCTACAACTTTCAATAAAGTGGTTAAATTTGGTAATGTTTATACGGTTCAACAAAATAGACTGCCGTTTAAGGTGACGAGAATTGGTACGATATGTTTACATGCATACGGAAAAAATCAGACATGTTTACATAGTATATTAATCTACCTGCGATACCCTAGCGGAGCTGGGCTGCTTGGTGGCAATCTGGTGTTCCATAGCGCCGCACCAGAATTCCGAGCACCCGCCCTCGCGCACCCTAACTGCAGACAACCGTTGCTGTGGAGAATAGTTCCCAGCTGTCCACTCTCAATGCAATACAACTACAGTCGGTCGATCGACACATATTACAGCCTCACGATCATACCAACAACAAAAAACGCATCTTGTTAGTAAAACTACGTGCGTCCGTTCGAGGCTCCTGATCCTGTTAGACAACTATACGAGATTAGTGGTGTGATGTCCAGAGAAGCACGTTATTCAAACTAATAGTGATAATATATCTAACTGGATTTTATAGCCCATCAAAAGGACCCTTTAGCCAGCGGTGGTTCAGGCATCGACACTCCATTCTGCTTGCTGGTACACAAGTCTTAAAGGTACGTGAACACAGAGCTCAGAGCGAATTAGATCGTGGCCCAGATAGCATCTTGGTGTTTCGATAAATCTGCTAGAGACCAAACCCTGATACCTGGAACCATGAACGCAGGGAACAAGCAGGTCTGAACGTTAAAGATGGTGGTTTTCTACCAGACATGAAATTTTTACAAGAGAAAAGTTGAGTAACAGCTGCCGCACGAGAAAAAAAAAACACACACTCGTCACTAGCGTTTTCGCAGGATCGTATAGAATTGTACATGATAATATTAGCTAACTGTCGTTAGCAATGTTGAGCCGATGGTGAAATGCTATTGCTGGTAGTAGAAGATATTCACGAGCCTCATGCTGTTTTTGTGATTTAACAAAGTATTTCGAGGCACTATTTAAGTATGTCTTATTCTAATTAGCAATAGGAAACATTGCGAGCAATGAGTTTCTATTATAACAAATGCATAAATCTGAAAAAACTAACACGATGCACTTCGGAATGAATGTCTATAGATGGCTTCGGGTCACGGTGGCAATCGTTCGGTGTCGGATCTCGAAGCGGAACTATCACGTTGTCAGATGGAGCTGCAGATCTTGCGTTCCTCAACGGATGAATCCGGGGCTCGGGATCGCAACCTCACCGAGCTACTTGACAAAGTACAGGTAACATGAACAAAAATTGCTGACCAGGTGACAAGAAAGTAAAAAAAAAAAAAAAAAAACAACTATGAAAAAGGTTGTAGTAGCCTAAAAATGAGCGCTGAGAAAAGCCGAACTTTTTAAATGCTATCCACTAAAATTAAGTGCTATTCACACCAATGTAGATATATCAATATACTTGTCCCAGCAAACCCGTATATGAATGAGACAGCATGATATGATAATGAACCGTGAAGTACCAGACCACCTGGAAATGTTACATGAGGAACCAAAGCTTGCTCGTACCCGGTGCTTTCCCTCATCCATATACGCCCAGCTTATGTTTGAAAAAAAAGTTCATCTGAACGTTAAATATCGAGCGACGAGGTAAATGAACACCTTTCTGTCACAATTCGAACTATCTGGGCTAGAGTTATCTCGTCGGTTTGACGATTCGTACGCTGACCCCACAAGTCGTGGCCAGACAACCATAGTTTTATTTGAAAAAGCAAGAATACTATAAGCATACCCACCTTTGATCAGTCCTCTATATCAATCACAGTTTGATTGAGTGGACACTCAACGTGCATTGAGTGGCTTGCCGTACCATCTGCTAAGGTGGGCCACCTACCAGCTGCAATAATGTAGTCACTATAAGTGAATGACATACTGTTCTCGCTAACTCTCTAAAGAAGGCAAACGAGAGCGAGGACATTACAGGAAACAATAAAAAGGCCAACCTGCCGCTAGTGTAAGGATATTTTTGCCACTAGGGTAACTGTATTCGTCATCGTATGTGTGGGCCCGATTAAGATTCAACAAAAGGCCGCCATACATCCTAGTGTGGTATATGGCTAACCTCTGGCTCTCCCACCGCTAGTTACATATAGAACAGCGTTCTTGATCAAGAGCCCCGTGGTCAATTTCTTTAACCCGATATAACCGCCATCGGTTCGTTCGCTGGAACATCCGTCTTCCATACTTCGTGACTGGTATAGCTAGCTGTTCAAAATTGAATGTGTTGAGTGACGGACGGGACTGAGGCAGAACTTTGAGAGTCAGTGACTGTGTGGAAACGGGCGTTGAGAATACGTATCATATACATGCGCTGACGACCGAATAACTAACTGCCTAGCCAAGGTCCAATGTCGCCATGTCTCCTCCTATTGTCACGGTTACAATGGCATTCTCTGTGAATGCTTTATCTCTATCGGTGCAGTCGTAGATGTGATGTAACAATTCTGAATGACAACGAGTAGAGCCAATGGTATCGTCGGCAAGGGGATAAGCGACCACTTCCTCCACGTTTCCTGTAATAGTCGACTAGTAGCGTGGCAAAATAATAAAGTTTAGCTTTTGCCGTCATGATGATCATTCTAGGGAACGTACGCATACGTCACAACTCGCGAATTTTTTCCGTCTTAGGCTCCTCCTATCGGCTTTTGCGTCAGTGACTACTGACAAACACGATTCGTGTCGGGCCTACCGAGAAGGTCCAGTTTACTTGAGTCGCGCTCTCGAGTCGCACGTTTGTTGCCTCTCTTTGGTTTTCGATTTCGATGCCCACAATCCAAATTTCTAGTATATTGAAATATCATTGTATTTATGAGGAAGTAGTGCAAATGTGGGCGGGTAGCATATCACAGTAATAACAATAGTAATGATAATAATATGCCGGAGGTACTGCTGTTCCTCCATGCCGCTAGTCCATGTCATAGTCCCTCCAAACAGCATAGCCTGTTTCGTTGAGCCTTGAGCTCATGCAATCGTTGTTACATCGCGATCAAAGCATGTGCAGGAAGGAAAAGAGAACGTTCCCGCTTGTGAGATCTCCATTTCTCTGTTATTCTGAGACGCCTGCTATACACACGATGTGACGCTACAGTTCTAATGTGATAGAATATTATAACTGCTGATTAGTCATATAGATTATGGAACACGTAATCCAGATGAACATGACTTAGTAGTTTCCGCTTCAAAGCGAAGGTCGCTTGTGATAGGTATCTTACGGCTGGGCCTTAATCTCAGTCAGTGTACGCTAGCTAATATTGTTTAGTCAGAGAAAATATGAGGATCGCACACAGATTGGTTGATTGACTATAAAGGAGGTTTGCCATACGTGTGCTACGAAAAAATAAGTAGCCGGAGATCAGACCGCTATTGCGGGACTCGGCAGTTCGCTGCGGAGAAACCCCGTCAAAAAAATGTCGGTTACCCGTTGCAGGAATTTATGATGGCCTTTCCCGTACAGATTCATATGCAAAAGCGAGTTGAATAATACTAAGTTTTACGAACCTGGTTCAGCATAAACGTTTAGAAGTATGCGTAAATTATCTGTGTTCTTGATGTAACATTGTAGTTGATTACGCCCCCTATCTAATGATACGATGATCTTTGTTATGTCAACTATTTTATATGGTTTGTCCGGAAATCACGCTTAACGCATGTTCATAAATGGAAAAGCAAATGGCGGTAAACGAGCTATACGGAAACGATGAGTCCCAAACGAACGATTAAGGTGATAAGTATCGAATTCAGTAAAGTATTTCTATTAATTTCAATTGTGGAAGGAATATGCAGTGAGTACAGCCAACCAGTTTATATTGCCCTGAACATTTGTGATTGATAATTTTTGTGAAGCTAGTTCTATATGAGAAACGTTCCGTCCGTTTAGAAATGTTTCTTATATTGTCAATGCTGAAATTACCGGAATGTAGTAATATAGTTATTACGGAAGAAACGATAGTATAAGATTTCATATTTTGCTTTGTAGTTATTACCGGAAATTTGCGTGCCATACAAACTTGTCAATTTTCGACAAAGACGCTATTTTATCTAGCACCGAGTGAAGTGGCATCTTTGGTCGTGAGCGGAATGCGTGCCGACCCCAAATTCCTCGCTTTGGTACCCTTAACATGTTTGAATATGTGTATGTTCTTGTGCATGTCCTAGTAAACAAGAATTTTCTTGCAAAAAACGAATAAGCTTAGCGGTACAACCATACGCGATAAGGTCCGTCGGCCATCCTAAAAGATATACTTTACATATAAAATGGGTGATTCCAGTGGTTAGTTGGTCACCTGTCGTCACCTGCGACTAAGGCTGTGTTGTGTATACGCAGGGCTATCAGGTTTGCGCTTCCCGATGAGGACGAACCTAATCTGCCGTTTCAGAAATTGTAGGTATCCGGCAACGCTAGGGGAGTTACGGCTTCACACGCCTCCTGACGAAAATCATTCCCGTTTGTTCTTTTCCAGGTGCTCGAGAAGCAGAAGGTTGAGCTACTCGTGCTAATTAAGAAGCAAATGAGATTAATCGACGTTCTGAAAAAGCAAAAAGTCCACTTGGAATCGAGTAATCTTATCCATTTCCAGGAAGATGAGTTAATCAAATACATCAATTTTGGAGCGCCAAGTAAGTCCTCGATTTGAGGTCGAAATAGGAACCGTGAGAATGCTCTAACACTCACAGAATTGTCGTATTGCCGTGAGTTAGCAGCAGAGCCTCCAAGGTTGGACCAGCATTGTTTTATAACACAGCAGGATTTATGGACACTATGTAATCTGGAATAATCTTAAGCCGTACTTGGAAAATCATTCAAGCTCTTCTGCCATCTGCATTCTATCATCGGCTACTGTGGAATGAGAAGCCCGGCTAATTTTTTTTGTAATTCTTTTTTTTTTTTTCATTATTAAAGCCGCTGATACAACCGAATAAGGTGAGCTACAGTTACATCTATTTCATTCATTTACTACTATACCTAAATGTACGTCCAGTTACATAGAGGATAATTATATTCTGCAATATACCTTATATAATATTTCTGATAAGGATGCCCCTGTTATAAAACTATTTGATCTTAGAAAGTTGATAATACTCCGTTCCGGCGGCTAGATTAAGTGACCTCGATTTTTTTCTTTAACATACGCATGTACGTGCATCTGATTTATTGATTTACCTATAATGACGTTGTTTAGGCGCACGTTTCTGCTCTATGTTAGAATAATATATATTGAATCCAGTTAGTAATAAAGAGTAAGCTGAACACTCTTTACTGGATTTTCGTTTTATTTAGAAGCGTTTCAACACAATGTATCCATACACACTGCAATATATCCTTCATTCGTAGAAGATTAAAGTTCGCGGCGCTTGAAGTCTCTATGTGCTCCAGTTTTTTGTGCGAGGAGAAAGCAGTATATCTTTGATCTAGCGGGAAAGCCGAAAGATATGCGATGTGGGGCCGACGATCGTCGCCGTGGGGCTTCCTAGAGAGTTCAATGACGAGTCTCTTATGGCTGTATCAGTTATATACGGACGACCGAATATACTTTTTTGTTGTTTTGTACAGAAAATAATTGCTTCATTGACTATTTCATTCCCTAAACAAATTCGGTCACAGTCTTGCTTCTCTAATTTCAAGGGTAAAGATATATACAGTGTTGCTCTTTCTAGTTATTACTTGTGTTTCTTTATAAAGTTCAGTTTTCAACAAAGCAAATGTTTACGGTAAAGGCCTTACGGTTACGATTGAAGCTGTGTGAATTTAGCCGGCCATAGCTCTACAAACAGAATTCGCCGGCAGGCTGGATAAATCATGCACAAGTCTGGTTCTCAGTTGCATGTAAGTTTAGGTGGACCGAGACGATGAACTTCGCAACGCAAGGTTTATGTATTTAGGCTAAAATAAAGCTCGAACTATAAAGTCTGTCGGTCCAGACCAGTATTCTTCGAGCTGGCATTTAATTATTTCAAAATGGCGCACGATTAACTTCAAGCTAAAATTGCATCCCGTAAGCTATAATTTTAGCGCTGAAGCGTAACTGTAAACTTAATGTGCAAAGTTACAATTCATAAAAAAAGAGAAACAAAAAATATATAATAGAAAAAAATCAACGTAAGACGTAAGTAACGTTTACAGGAGCGCGCGTCAGAGGTCTACGCAGAGTGCCTTTCTTTGTAGTCTTCGGTCTGGGTTCGGACCTAGGCAAGCTGTGGCTTACCTAAAATTTACCAGATTTATATATATTTATACAGTTTTCATTGCTAATATACCCCACGAGGAAAACCTGTGGCGCATACTATGTAAACATAAATTGGTTTACCGAGACAATAGATATTAAAAGTGGGTAAAATAATTGCCGCCGGAGAGTCTCCAGAGCGATAGCTCCAATGTGCAAGGTAAAACGAATACCACTAAATGAAAAAAAACAACATATTATCATACGGTTATTATTGTTCTAGAACCCCCTCTCGAATCGTAAATCTTTCTAGCGAAGTGTTAGACAACGGTCTTGCTATGAGTTGACGAGGGTGCAATGATCAACATTTACTATATGTTCACTTATTCCAACAATCTAACACAAGCAGTCCTGTTCATCGTTTGTACATATGTACTCCGCCTATTTATATCTTTTTCTATAAATACACAATCTTATTTTGTATTTTGTGATGCTGAAGATGTGTATTTTTTTCGAATTTATAATATGGCCATTAGACAGTATTATGTAGGGGGAATTCCGGGACCGACAGATACATGTCGTTAGGAGACACTCTCGAACTAGAAAACAAATCGTTCGTTTTAGAACATATATCGTCTCAGTAATCAGCAATGGCAATATTCCAGATATTAAGATCAGACTGCCTAGAAATTTCTCAGCGTCTAATTCCAGGAATCCGTGTGAGTCCATTTTGTTGATCTCGAATTGTGTTAACATGGCACAGCGGCACCAACGTTCGTAGCAGCCTGCCAACAATGGTCATAGTGGTCGCTTTTGTACAAACGGCAATCGCTCGTAACGATAGCGATTCAATATAAATCTTTTAAACGTACGTCCGGTGTTGTCACTGAGCGTTGCTTCATAGTTACTACTTTTAACATGATTCGCCGCTATTTAGCAATTATGTTGCAGGCGTCTGCGGCGGAATAAATCGCTATTCGTTAGCTACTTAATAGATTCTGTAGCTCTGTATATTGTACGTACTCGCTAGCTGTGTCTAATGGTGCCGGACGGTTAAGCATTTAAGTAGCTGGGAGACGACCGCAACGGCTGTTTTCGATGGCGGCGGCAAAACATTCCGTTGCTTCGAACACTACTGTGACCGCCTCAAAGTACTCGCCAGCGACAGAAGACGACGAAAAGAAGGTCTTGTACAGGTGCTATGCGTCTCCACCACAAAAGGTGATCGCAGACACAAGCTGCCAGCTCAAAACAAGAGGCAATGGCTATGAGCACGTGTTGGCGCTTAAGCAAGCGGTGTAGGCGTCCTCTCCTTTTTCGTATCAGTGGAACATATGCAATAGAGCCATGAACGCTCACGTAGGCGACTAGCTACAGCGTCAGTCCGGAGACGGTACGGGTCGTGTACGCAGTCGAACGGAAAGATGTCCAGAGAGACCCACAGGCTCAGTAGCTTGCATAGTTACGTGAGTTCAGAGATGTTGTCCACGTCAACAAGTCAGCAACGCTTATTTAGGTCGGCAGCGGAAATACGGTATCTGCTCTGTCAAATCAGGAATACGGAGATCGTTGCCTAGGCACGGAGAGTCGCAAAGGACGTGGCGGGGTTGCAGGGCCCTAGTAGATGATGATATGGGCGGCTAGATGCCGTCAATGCTGAACAGACGTTGTTTTCCGGTTGGGGCAGCAGAAGGGGCAGCTACAGCAGCAGCAGCAGCAGCAGCAGCAGCAGCAGCAGCGGCGGCTCTAGACGCAACCACACGCCAACGGCAAGAGTTGATATGAGAGTGATATGTCGTTGATCACGACGGCAGCGGCATTTGGATAAAATTAATGCTGCTCGTTATAGACAACGAAATAAACGATGTCATGGGTCGAGCGCGACGTCAGGATAAAAATGGTCATTGTCACAAACAACGCAATGACCTACATTTAGCGGACGTCTGTAGTGGTTTCGGCGGTCTGAACTGGTGTGCGAGGGGTCTCGAGTTAAAGGTCTCCATTATTACTGTTATAATATCCATTTATAGACGTTTTGGTAGCGGTCGTCCATTCCCAAGCGAAGCCAGAAGATCTAGTGGTTTTGTAGATACCATGGTGCCACACCCCAATAGTTCAGGTCTGTCAGTGGCTCTGATAGACGCTTTCCAACACGACCCTTCCTGCTAACTCAGAATTTCACTTCAAGGTATTTTATAGTCGCAGTAATAACATACACACAAACGAATCAGGGATTCTGTATTCAAGTTATTCTGTTGTCTTTATAAAACATGATAGTTTCGGTATAGTCTGTGTGCTTTTTCCTTTTGTTGTGCATTAAAGAAGACACCTGATAGAATATCAGAAGTAAGTACTACTTACGCTTGCCTAATTACATGATAGCTAGTGCAATAGCTGCTACGCCTAACGCATATATTATTCCTAGCTGTAGAATATCTTCAATCAAACTTATGATAAAAACGCCTATGAGCATAATCTGTACATTATATATACATTTTAGCTATAGGTATTACGTAATTTCACAATGCCCCACACGATACGCGGACTAATATGTATATCTAACTCAAGTGCCCTCTGCCAACGAGCCATTTTTCTACATTGGATCATATATATGTGTATATATATTTAGACTGGCTGTTGTATTTGACTACAAGCATATTCACTGGCCCCGTTCAATTCCAAAGATGCCTTATCATCATTACCGGCAATCTTCTCTCGTTGCTGTTATTCATCTCTTATAGAAAACCCGCCTCATTCAGCCTAGCGGTTTCGGTAAGCGTGTACTGGCGCCGGCCGATCGCTGATCCGCAACTCGCATCCATTGTGTTAATCATACCACTGTCCCTAGTGTCGTTGTTACCATTGTTGATTTTTTTGCCTCGCTGCTGGGGCAATGCAAGCTTGCTACTGCTGCCCCCATGTGGCTACTGCAACTGCATGCGTTTTACGTACGACTTTCTCCCGATCACGCTTATGTGCGTCTGAAGTGTTTGTTTTGAAGCGGTAGACAGGATATTAAAAGAAGCGGGCGCGACCGTTACAGCAGCGCCAGTCGTGACAACACGATCTTAGCGTTATCGGTACGGGGAGCTTAAAGGGAGTATTGGCCGAACGTCCTAACCATCTTCGCAGTGATCAACGGCAATAGGGGCAGTCGCAGTGCTAATTATAGTTAGCGGCCAGTTGGTATACCGAATATCTACTAGGTAGTTCGTCATCCCCCTAGCAACAGTCACAGCGGCCGAAGTTGAACCGCGTGTTCGGCCCGATTATGAATCCGCGTACTGACTGTAATTTCTGCCCGATGACAATTTCGTTTAACGTATGCCTATTCATGTTCGTTCGGACCTGTTGCACGCTACAAGCAAATAGGCAAACGGATCCTCTGGCAGATAATCGGCTTGTTTGGTCAGGCGCTGCTAAAGGGCCTTGTTACTGTAAGCAAGGAGCAGCTACTATTTTCTACCTTCCACTAGCGCCACTTGATACACTAAATATATTAGACGACTACACGTGGCTTAATATATGGTGCATGAGACATAAGAACTGCTATGTCCTCTACGGCTGGTGTTATTACTATTGCAGCGTTGTGTACGGAATACATACCAAGTGCATTGGTAGACAATAGTAGGATCGATATCGCTACTGGGCTGGTAGTTCCACTGCCATTGGTTTCGGAGCTAAAAGAAAGAAGTCCATGTCGGCTTCTGTTAAGGGATCGGTGCTAGCCGTAACAGGGTGATGAATGCAATGTTAACTAGCCCCCGCTGACGGTCTCCAGACGACCATTAGGAATAGGGCTGGCAGCCGCAGAACTGACGTTGAGAGAAAAGTCGACCCAGTTTCTTGCGACGCGATACGATGCTAGAAGTGACGGCGACAGTTGAAATGGGCAGTGGCGGATGATAATGCTAACGACAGCGACGACAGTCTTTGTACACGCATACATAGCATGCAGTACGCGGCATCCCGTAGGAGTCGCAATTGCCGGAGACAGCAAATCATCTAAGCAAAGCTAGAGTTCTATCAGCACCTTCTAAAATTGGTTCTAAAATTAAATCTCATAACCTAACCTTGTGAAAACTCATACGACGCTTAGTGAATAATCGGGCCAGTTGTAGGCCGCACTATACGAGCCTTCAATAAACTATCTTACAGACTACCGAAACGGGGAGGCTTGGTCAACAGGCAAATGGCGCCGATCAATACGTTTAAATAAAATCCCAGCTACTGTCTCTTGGCTAAGCAAAGTATTAGACAAAAAAAAAAAAAAAAAGTAGAGAAAAGTAGAATAAGAAACCTGTAACAAATTCTTTAAACTTGCTAGAAATGTTCTTCGTCTAAAATACATCGTTTATAAGACGAATTACACACACAGAGTACTTACAACATTTACGACTACCAAAGTTTCGTTTGTCAAAAGCTACCGCGGCGAACGGGATCGTTCATTCAGTATAGGGCGTAACTAAAAGAACAGAGGAGGCACTTGTAACTGAAATCTAAGGTCCCGAATCTTGTTGTGACAACGATTTATGAAAAGGTGCGAACAGTCACACAGTTCGTCACAATAGATAAGGCTCGCCTAGTACATCTTCGAAGCGTACAACGAATTTCCATACCCCCTATTTCTCACTCTGTGAAACTCATTGTTTCGTTGAAATAAGCTTTGAATATATACTGGAACTAATCAAAACCCTCATATTTCATGACGCTGTTTATATTTGTTGCTATCTTATTGATTTCTGTTTTTGTTTCATGTAATTTTGTGATCGACTAAAGAAAGTACTGAACTTTTAAGAGATATATTGGTGATTCAGTATTCTACCCCCGTCCCCAACAGCTTATACCTAATGAAGACTCTATTCGAGGTTCGCGGCCTGTGAACAATACAGCTTATAGAAAAAAAAAAACATTTTTATAGGAGGCGAAACGCCTGAAGATCAGTGGTCATCCGATCCGTTTATACCATATTGAGACGTTCAGCCTTCTTTATAATTTGGTCGCATCGCACTGAAAGCGCTGTCACCTCGGGCAATATGTGCATGAATGGTCTATTTTGATGAATTCAAATCATCGCTATCATTCAACCAAATGGCCATGTTCAACGCCCAGATTAACCTTTTTGCCTATTTTAAACCCGCCGAAATGGTGGGTTCGTGTGTACATAGGCATTTTATCGATTTAAATGCACAGATATGGGCAATAATTGGAAATGGATATCGAGTTATTTTATCACTGTAGCAGCAGTATTAGTATTTGTCTATGGAAAATGGCGACAGAAAGAGCCACCTCTACTATGTTTATGGCGTTTATGCTGTGTCCTGTTATATCCGTATGCAGACGCCAGAAAGCATTGCCAAGGTCATTCCACGTGCGTTTAACCTCTCTGTGCGCATCGTACTGTTCTGAGTATTCCCAATTACAGATTACGCCGTGAAAAGTTCAGGCCAATGTGGCCTACAGGACTATAAGCATCCCGGTCAAAAGAGATGCAGGCTGCGTTCGAATGCCGTGCATACGTTTGGCCGTTCTCGTGGACTTAGATTCACCAGGTCCCGAGTAAGCGGAGCTTGTCAAGTTCTGAGATAATATATATAGATATATTGTATTTATATGCATGTGCTGATACGATCCATAACACGTACACGCATGTTCAAGTCAACACAGCTTAGTAACGCAACGTCGTGTTTGTTTTTGATGCTATGCAGTGACTGCGATGCCACAGGCGGCGATCTTTGCAGTAGTATAGCGTGCGCGGCACGTGCAATTTTCAGTCAGCATCACGCATTCGCAGACAGGCAAAAGGGCCGCCCAACGTCGCCGCCACGCGGATGCCGGCTCCGATTTCGGATCGCAAACATATCTGCAATAGCTAACAGAGTAACCCCGTTTTTCACTTCGGTGCCATTACACGTTAGCTATTACAATACATTACAGCGAAGCCAGCATTTGCGGCGGATCTTGATAGTGTTAATAGTTTTTTTTTTTATATATATACACGATCCGTCAGTTGTTGTTTTCGATGTTTGCGGATGCGCAACGGGTCAAGGGACCAAGAACCGCGATTGGCCGATGTAAGCGTCGACAGGGGTCGCGAGGGCCGGCATCCTTGGAATGCGGAATCGAACATATACGCTCGCACACGCAGATAGTGAACGACAAACGGGGCGGTGCGAAGACGCTGCAAGCTACGCGCGATCTGCTAGGCACACCGGCACGCTGTAAGCATACATCGACCGTGAGAAGCTACCGTGGGACACCGTCACAAGATAGACTTTTGGCCAAGCAAGGAGGCAAGCCAGACCGCCAACCGGACGCTGCAGGAGAACCGCAGCCAAGGGACCGACACGGTTACAACAACAGCGCTACATATAGGCAGACCAGCAGGTTATATATACACACTGCATACTAATGCAATGGCAATATAGAATAACATACATAGTAACAATGTGCGGTGTAATGGGACTGCTATCGGTGGTGGAAAAACGGGTGTAAATATCTATAATTAGTTATAGCACTAGTACAGATGGGGGTGGTGATATACCCGAATTCTACACGACCTCAATGTGCGAATGCAAAACGGTCCTACCGTTACTAATACCATGTCTATACATATGGCCTGTATGAAGCTGATATAGTTCGGATTTGTCGACAGAGCGGTAATAATCCATCGACGGTGAAAGCATTGCTGAGTCGACCAGTCGCCTAAACATTACCGAACCAGTATGCACTCGGCTCTAGATAATCTAGCCGTTCCATTGATCGCACCGTATGCCAGATGGTCGTTGTAGCATCGTTGACATACGATGAAAAGGTACACCTGGAAAAAATAAGCGATTTCACACTTCTACAACGATCCATTGAGCTGCATCTGTACCCCAGCTACAGTTGCTCGTACCAGCAAGCTTCCTTCATCTAAAAGAACGCAATTGTATGATGTCGTCAGCTAATGAGATTCTGTTGCCTAACTAAGTAAAAAACGTGGACGCTGATTCGATCGCATACGGTGCACGTTACGCGCGTACGAACGAGACCGACTAAGATAATTGCTACGTAGAACGCCGACCGCTGGTCATGCCGGATAGCGGCAGTAATTAATTGCAGCAGCTCACTCTGTTTCAGTCGGCGTAGTCCGATACGATTTCACGACCACAAAGTCCGTTTACTCCGTGAAATAACATAACGTCGATGAAGGGATGCTATTCGGCGGGAGAAAGATGAATCACTGTAGGGGGGTGGGGGGTGGGGGGATTTCTCATACGTAAGTAGTGTCATCAGCAAATAGTCACCGATAAAAACTATGGCACAGTGATTGATTCTGACAACAAAGGACATCTAGGGCCGCGGGTTGTGTCGCTGTGCCCAGACCCGTGACAAACAGATAGGGCTGGCGATTAAGTGCAACTACCGATCATAAAATCACAAATAAATAATGCAATTTTGTTTCAATCGAAAATCTACAAATTGATACGCTGAAGCAATTAAAGTGCGATGAAGCAGGAGCAGCACAGTGACGGAAGATAATAAAGCGATTTATTAGTTAAAAAGGATGTCAAGCTTGTTCCAATATGAATTTTTATGCCTAAAAAATAACATGATCTCTAGCGGCGTCTGTTGCTTCGCGCTTCGATGAGGCCCAACGCTGGCGTCATGTTAGCTGTCGTCGGCCAAATGATGTATTTGCGGCATTATTTCGAAACCGGGTTTCGGTTCAACTGCTATATTAAAAATAACTACCCTAAAGACGAGACATTTTCGATAGCTATTTAATTTGGACCGAGATGAAACACTTCTAGTAATAACTAGCGTAGTTTTTGTTAATAGTATTGTCTAATATTACCACTTACTCCTTACCGATACTATTAACTCGTCCTATTCAAATCTTAATAAAGCGAGCTACTGCATGGTTTAGGCTTTTTTTTTTTACATTTACATGATGCTTTCGTCAGGTAAACACATCTACGACTACTTGCCCTACCCTAGACAACGGCTGTGTGTTGAAACGTATACGTTAATTCGCAGTCACTATTCTCGATTCATTGAAGTCCCCCAGACAAATTTTTATGAAGCTATGATAATTTATGAAGTTTTTCGATATAAACATTGGTGGTCGGGCGTTAATTAACTAAGATTCCAAACAGAACATTTTAATTCGCCCATTGCTGTCTCCTAATTTCAGACAGATGAAACGCATTTTTTTTTTTATTAGTAGCAGTTTTCTTTAGTAGTAGCTAGTAGGGCTTTTATTAGGTACACACTGAAATCTTACCTTTTCTCGACCTCAAGTGTTTCACTTGACTCTGTTTTACCCACGAGTGAGACACGTTTCAAAACGTTCTTTTTTTCTACTACCTTATTGCAGGTACGGATATCGAGCGCAAACTTGGAAACGTAAGAGTCGACTAGATTAGCTGGCATAGCAGACGAAGCGTTGTATTGATTATGATTTTGAAAATGCCGCCATGATTGAGGAAAATCCGCAAAAATGTTGCGAGCATTTTTCGAAAATTGACAATTTACATCTATAATTAATTTTAATCTTTAATCAAATGTATATCCTGCGTATTTTCGAACTAAGTTAAACAGTTTCAAGTTTATAGAGCTAGTCGCCTCGACAGACGCGTCGCAATCATAGAATAAGAATAAATACGCGATCAGAGCGATAAAGTGCTATGTGTAATTACTTACATTAGTCAGCCGTGCAAGCATGCATACAAATTTGACTCGCCCATAAACTGTTTTTACATTTACAGCAAGCTTTTTTATACTTTTACAGCAAAAGTTGCAATTACGACAAACGTAACTAAGGCCTCGTAGGCGACGTAATCTGCAGACGCACTCTTGCCTTTTCCGCAGCCGTTCTATGAACCAAATCATCAATAACCTCTCTTTTCGAACGAAGTATAAACAAATCAAGATACCATCCAGAGAAATTCATGAGCGATCTTATCCCGCCCCATACAAAGAAAACATTATATTTAGTATAAAGTGCAACTATAATTATATTAAAGACCAAAAACGGATAGAATTACCATAACGGAGCAAACAAGAAGAAAGACCAACCAAAAAAAGTTATCAAAGTGTCAACTTATCGTAGCAACCAATAACTACTGTTGTCAACCGGAGAACAACGACAGCGACGATAACAACAACGGCAAAAAGTGTAGTTTCACTTTTGCTATTTTTATCGTGGTCCGTCTGGCTCGATCTGACGCCACCGCCTGATCGAGATCAATCGAACTATTGGTTACATCGATACGATCTGCCGTTTCGTCGACCAATATGTCTGTTGATTCTATTCCGCTTTTATATAAAGGATTCAGTGCAGCGCGGTCTTAATCGCAGCTGCTGCGTCAGACGGCAGCGGTGCTGTCATTTCTGCAATTCATCGTTAGCATTTGGCCTGCATAACGTTACAACTGTTTCGATCCTAGCCGCTGGCTAAAGGGGAACGCGACAGAAGAAGAAAAACAACAGATCAGAATGAGCCAATACTTGGCTGGTGTGTTCGACGTCGTTTTTCTTCGTCGACTTCATTAGATTACCTGAAATCATGATGGCATGAGCGTGTTTTCAACCGATCACCTCTCCTCCTCCTCCTCCTCCTCCTCATTTTCCTCCTCCTCCTCCTCCTTCTCCGTCTCCTTCTCCTTTTCCGCCTCCTTCTCCGCCTCCTTGCCGGTTCTTATTACGTTTTGGACACACCATCGCGGGCGGAAACGTCGACGGGCGGAAACGGGTTACTGGCACTTGTAGAGTGGAGCTAATTCAAAGAGCAAATTGAAAGCAAAACCAGAATCAAACCACCGCCCCCACGGAGATCGCCACCGAGTGGGTGAACCAGTTAATATATATATATATCTTACGAAGTTTTTACTTTGTTTTGTTCAGTAGAGAGTTTTTCCTCTTCAAATTTATATAACTACACCTAAAATTGTCTCAGGCTGGCAGAAAGGCAAAAGACATTTGAAATTTCAGTAACATGTAGCGTGTTTCCGTTTTTCAAAACTCGACATTTTAGATCGTTTGAGACATTTTAGACCGCAAATGTTTCTAATATATACCGAATCATACTTTTCTCGTAATGTACTCTGCCTTCTATGCGTCATAAATATTAACGAGTCTTATCTTATGAGACGGTTATAAAAACCAAAATAACGGCTTTTGTTTTGAGAAGTTTTTTCAGCTGGTTTTGAAATTGGAAAACATATCTGCTGAAGGTATCTAACTCGTTATCGTCTTTGAAGTTTTGTATATTTCTACAGATGTTAATCCGATGTCTAAACGCATTTATTCATTGAAAGTCTGCTCAGCGTAAAGCTGTTACTAATGCTACATTAAGACAGTTCAGGCCGGTCCTAACGAATAATGCAAAAATAGTTGCTAGTAATATTTATTATTATTTTCCATCTTGGTAAATCATAGATTTTGTCTTGGTTTTTTTTAACCGCTCATGCTGATTAAGCGTTTATACATTTGATCTATTTTTTTGCTAACTAAAACGCTCAGATTCTTGAGAGAAATATCAGTAACTTTGATTGATAACGTCATAATAAAATTGTCTTAAACGTGACTATATAGTGTCTTCAATATATATATATTTTGCCGTTGTTACGGACAAAGTGAAAGTTCTACGGTAAGTATATTAAGCGTTAGCATAGTAATTACGTAATGTATGGTAATAAGGATGAAGTAATCCGAAAAACTTCCGAAAAAAAAAAAACAAATTTCTTGGAGGAAAAGTATGACACCACCCAGAACTGAAACGGTTATGCGATGAAAATGGTCTCGAACGTACTTTCAATGCAGGAAAATTAGCTTATTAATAAAATATAATTAAATTATTAGTTACAGCGGACGTGTCGCGGGCTTGCCGGCAATTTCTCTTCATCAAATTTGAGTGTTTTTGAATATTTATTACAACCTTTATATTTGAAAAAGCGTTCAAATAGTTTTTACTTAATTCATCACGGGTATTACTTAAAGTTAAGTTGGAAAATTACTCCTTTATTATTTCTGTGCATTTAAACATAGAAACGTGCGACTGAGTGTTTATCCTTACTCAATAACAAGTAGGAATAAGCATGGCTTGCTAGCGCGATATCAACCCCGGCCAGGGGTACAAATACTCCCATTCTTAACGTTGGTCGTATATATATATATATATGAGATTTGCCATATGTAGTTCAAAGGACGCTCAAGAGACGAGCATACTAACTAATATATAGATACATATGCGTGATATAAGTGTAAAAATGAGACGATATTTAACAGAATATATATACTTTTTTCTGTCCGTTCGAAATTCTTACCAGGTTTAGTATAGCTTTTGTTGATCTGGAAAAATAAAAATTAGCTGTTTGGGCAACTGTAACAGTTTGCCTGCCATAAAGGGGCCGTTGCAGCTGGTGGCCCGTGTTTTGGCATTTGTGAACTTTCCAACAGAGTTTTCGCATTGGTAATAAGTGGGGAGAGGTCAGTAACGCCGACGTAACCCGAAGCAGGTGAGCTGATTATACCAAGACGCCACATAAAAACTAACCAGGTAATAACGAGCAAACCATAAAAAAGTATACATGACTTGGGTTTCATTAAATCACCGAGTCACTGTTTATTTTTTGTTCTGCCCCCTCCCGGCCCCGTTTCTTGACCAACTAGCATTTGCCTTCTGCGTGAGCGCGGGTGACAACGAAGTTCAAAAACCCACTTTATTGCTTTGCCATTATCATCTGTCGTTTGTTCTACTGCATGCCGCTAACATCCCTGACGTTACTACTGTGACAGAGAGAAGTTTGGGTAGTTCATTGTACAACTAAGTGCAAATGTGTATAGACGAGATCTGCACAATTTTTTTTGCTTACAGATGTGTATATATATATGTGTGTGTGGGTGTTACATGTCGATATCGGGCCGTGAGATTCTCCAGAAATCTTTTCTACGAGAAGAAGCCGACGATGTGCAAATGCGACAGATTACTTAACAAAAGGACAAAAGAAAGGAAAGAAGAGCGTAATTAACAAGAGATAGATAAACAGCATTGGAAATAATGGGAATGTTTATTGTGCACTTGCAAAGGAGCAGAGATGCGTTTCAATCAGAAGTTAGCAAAAAAATTGTTTGGAAACAATTTTTTCACTCAGAACTTGCATTTTCAAAAACATTTAATGCCGACCGAAAGCAGATTGTTCTTTAGATGCATCATGATTAGCCAAAACTTCATGCAAAGGCCGGAAAAGAGTATAGGTTAGTCATGCGTATAGACGGGAACCTGTTATTCTAGTTACACAACGATTTTAAGCACGATTTGCGAAAAGGCCGTATGTATATATGACGTCAGTATATTGCTGAGATTAAATTATCAATAGATAACCTAATAGCTAAGCTGAGCATTATCTTAGGTTGTGCACCATCAAGTTTCGCCGCTTCCGACCCCTCGTAACAAAATTGTTCCCTAAGGAAGAACAATTCTATCGGAAACTAATTTCGAGATAGAAACGGGCTCAGAAATCCTTCACGTACAGCGTGTACCGCGAATTAATCCATCTACTCCGACGAATCAGGACCGAAGGTTGCAAAAGACGCGATTCGTTTAGTTGACTTATTGACCGCGTCATATGCTCTTGCCGGCACATAGGATTCCGTCAGAAAGATCAAATCAGTAAAATGACGGGCCACATTACACTTCACAACCGTCGACAGGGTAGCTCCTTCGCCAAGTAGCATCATGACCATGGTAATTGCCTGTTGAGTGAATCTAACGTCGTCCGCTGTGCACGAGTCGATCTGCTCGAAGTGACCCTGCAGTACATAACGTAGCATGCGCATTGCCACACACCCATTCTAAGCGGAAAGCATATAAGCGTTTGGCGTATTTTATGTCAACAAGGAGATATTCGACAGCGCTGGCTTTCGCCAGGATTTGTATGCCATTGGGTTGACAAACGGTTTTGAAAAATATCGAAGTCGCAATACATATTTGGCAAGAATACAAATTCTAAACGCGCATATTCTGGCCCAACGTTTCCCATGCCTAATTGTATAAAGATGTTATTGCTTAAAAATCTAATTCTTAGTACTTACGTTACTGATGCCCATCATGATCTGAGAATTAAAATTATTTTCGCGGACAGGTGAATCGCCCATAGCCGCAAGCTATATAAATCGGACGGAGCTTCGACAGCAGCAGCCGCCGATGGGGCTCGTCCACGAGTAATGAATGTTTCGTTCTTGGCTCTCGAAAAAGAGCACTTTGCTATCAAGCTTTCACCCACTGTGGCTCGAGCAGCTCGTCGGATCTTTCGATCGTTTAAGGAACGATGACGAGGACGCAATGACGCCGAAATTGCCTGTTTACCATTTTTTTCTTTTCATGACGAAATCTTCTTGTATATGTCTTTTAACCGTGGCACTGCTTTGCTCACGCTGACGCTAGAATACCTCTACCGCAATTTAAGGCTCAATGAGCGCAGCAAAATGGCCGCGAATGGCTACACGACGGTGTTTATTACCCGGAGGTACCCGGTTTCAAGACTCGGGTCAGCTTTGCTTTATAGAATAAAGAAGCTGAACGCAGAAATGGAGTTGGGCGTCGAGTTGCCAACCCAATAGAGGAGGGCTAATTGAACTATGCAATTACGACTTGCATTCTTCCGTGCATGTGTACGTGTATGTGGTTCGTAGACCCAGACGTTAGGTCAATGTGCCAATATGGTCACGTAGCAGTTAATTCATAGAGAGAAAATCTAAAAAATGTAAAATACTAGAAAAGCTATGATAGCCCGCTAGATAGATCGTACGCATGGGCGATAGAACCCTACAATTTTAGCAGTTTACGAAACGTGCAAAAGAAGCTTCGCTTTATCATAGAAATATGTAAAGCTATAGTCCCACCACAAAGTATCTATATTGCATAAATTGTATAGGGAAATCAAGAGAGTTCGCAAGCGCTACCTAATAGCAAAGAAGCCATATATGACAAGTCTAAATATGGTATTCCATCAGCGACGCAAAATTACTATACCGAAAGTCATAAAATTAGCTGGAACCTCTGATCAAGGCTGAATGTTTTATCATAGACCTAATATGCTATCTGCTAAGAATCGATCACTTCGACCAAAAGGAAAATACAATGGAATGAAATAGCATCAAATTTACTAGTAGTTAATAATAGCGAAGTATCGAGTTCAAAGTTCAAGTTTGCAGACGATAAATGTTGAACGAGTAATTTTTGCTACGTTATAAATTTTCCCTTGCGCGATCATCGGGAAGCTTTTTAGAGTCATTTTTAGCGCGTAAGTTTACGAAACGTAGGCATTTACGACAAAACACCAACTATTACCTCTTATATTCATCCTTTCTGATTCCCTGATTATGTTTACCAGCATTTGTAAAAAAACTCTCGTGCAATATCCATAATAGAATATGGCCTATTCATAACTATAAACTGAAATCTTCAATTGAGCATATTGCTAAATATCTATAATTATCTAATTAGTCAAATGGGAATATGAAGATTTTGTGCGGCTGTAGAAACTGCGGAAGTACTTAAAGATGTTTTTTGACGTTATGCCTTATTGAATGGCTGATTTCAACAACATTTCAATAGCTGCAAGTATTAGATGATGTTTGTGTATTAGTTGCGAATGGCACCACAAATGTAAACAGTAAGAAAAACCTTTATCTATTTGCTCTGTGAAATCTCTACTCTGTATATATATATATATATATATATATCAATATTACGATGGATCTAAAGTCAGAGAAGTAATGGCTGGCAGTGCTATGAACGAGACCGACCGATCAGGGTCAATTGACGGCGTGTCGTTAATAAATACTGAGAATATTTTGTAGCAAAGCGGGTGGACCCTTGAACATTGGCCGTATTTCAGCTGGGCCTGCCTGCCCGGTTTAAAGTTAGTTACATTTTAGTTGTTAGCTAACTAAACGAATGCCGTGCCTGTTCTGCGATAGGGTCCCGAATTGCCACGAAAGGACCACAACCTGTTTTCGAAAATCTAGTGACCTGGTGTGCGAAGAATGCCAAATGTGCAGCTCATTCTACAAACCGCTATGGGCTACGCCTACAATAGTTTTGTAGCCGGAAGGCGACTTCGAAAGTTTTTGGCTTTTCAAAGCTTTAATCGACATTTGTTGAATGCGTTTGGTGTAGCATAGAGAACCTCCTTATACTTTTAGTTCCAACATCTCTACGAAGCAAGTGTTTGGGATTAGTGTAAAAAAATTCGGACAAGCTAGAGGCTCCGACTATAAAAAAATCACAAAAAACTTTCCTTTCGTGGAGCTCTAGGCTAACGAAGCAAACAAGTGCTTTGCAGGGATAAGCCATCGATCATCTACTAGCTCTAGCAGAAAACGACGAGTCACACCATGGTAACAGGAAGATTTTTTTCGATTCTAATTTTTTTTGTCCTGTGGCGTGCAGGCCAGTCTAACCTTCCGTTTAGAATATGTGGTTCCATTTGCTAAGAAAAACTATGGGTTATTGTTTTCCCGTGCGGTTTGCTGTTTGGACCCATGAGTAAGAGTAAAAAAATAGTTAATCATTTTAATATTTACAGAGGTAGTTAGTTATTTATCGAGAGCTTGACTCGTACTTGAGTTCAAAACTTTTATTTATAGGTGGGCCTGTTCCTCCAGCAACGCTTGCTTCCTTCAACGTGATTTACTCATCAGTAGATTCAACCTAAAGTATCAAGAAATTTTATGTTACTAGTGAACAGCTGGGGTAACAGTTGATGTTTCGGTCAACAGCTACGAATCTAGGTACAAAAAAAAATACAAATTTTCAAAGTATGTACCGTTTCAAGGGAATCAGGCTTACCAGGCGTAAAAGTTGAAGGTGCGAATGAGGTGGAAAATAAAGGTAAGCAAAACGGAAACGAAAATTATAGATTTTCAAATTGCAACATTTTTGTTCCGAACTTCGTACGGTGTGTCGCCATACCGAAAAGGGCAAAAGAGGGAATACACCTCGAAAAGTGACTTGTACAATAGACGTTATCAACGTCGTCTTCAAAATGATCACTGTGTAATTTGCCCCATCTGCTAGGTGATTTGAATATAGCAAGGACTATTTATTGATACTGAACTGTGTTTCCCCCATTCAACGGTCATGCCAATTCACAGAAAGTAAGTACCGAGCACAGTTAACACCTGCTGCAACAATGTCTATTAATCAACTTTCTCATAGGTAAAGTATGTGACAATAAGATCTGTACTGATTCCTGACTGTAAGCGTTACTTATCCGCTAGGCCAACACACTGAAACAGCTTTGAAGTCTACATTCAAAATGCCGTCCTGGCTACAAAGTTCTTCAATTGAGTAAACAATTTCAGTCACAGATTTGCCTATTATCTGAATAGCCCATGTTTTTTTCGCATCAAATGACCAACGTACCCCTAGGAACTATTCTATATTGCGCTTCTTATTCCAGTTCATACTTATATTGTCAGCTACGCTGAACGTGGATAGGTGGCATGCATGCAACGGCGATGGCGGACGTAAAACTCGAAACATAGCGGTAGAACGCTCCAAAGCTGAGGTTCGATGACGACATGCAAATGAAAACCGGAAAACGCCAAAATTAATGACAACTAATATAATAATCGATGTCTGCTCCGCATTATATCTTCGATTGAAGATATGGTGGACAGCAGCGACCGTGGTTATCAATGAAGCGTAGCCTGCCGGTATATTTTAAAATTATAATTTTTTCTTATTAGAATTATGAGATGCATACATACAGTTCGTGCAGAAGCGAGAACGCTCAAGCATTTTAACAGCTTTCGTTCCAGATCGGCCATTTTTATTTGGGCAAACAGCTTGGAAAGAATAAAACATTGCTGAATTTTTGTGTTCGATTAAAACCGTAGGAAATAGTTTTCCCTTTTCACTAATTTAATAGGACATTTCATTTACAACACACTGGCCCTAACCGATTGCCATTTATCTATTCGACATTAGTGACCGCCCGTGCTTTAGGTATTCTTATAAATTGCCTTATGTGCATTTGTCGTGCTGTTGTGAGGTTCCTAGCTATTCCGCTTTCCCGCTGGTATATTTGTGTTAGAAAAATCGTCGACCCCAACGAGAATAGTCAGGAAAAGATTGCAGCGTGACCCGGGCTGGTCTCGCGTGCTCCCCAATACCGGTTGCCGGTTCTGGGCAGAAGCGCGACGCTGAAACGGGGTTAGTCGTCGCTGCTGCCGCTGCCACCGCAGCTGTTGCCTTCATTGAAACGAAGAAGATACACAAACGGGGCGCTTCGTTCGTTCCCTAGATCGGCGTCTTACTACAGCGGCAAAATCCATGGCCTCTTCGACGGTGGTGGAGCTAAATAGTGGTGACCCCGTCATGGCTAACGGCTGCCGAAGGGGCCGTGTGTTGAGCCATCAGGTCTAGCGAGAGTCATTAGAATCAAACAAACAGCTATGGCCGTAGCAGTAAGTCTTACTCCTCACCTAGCTATAAGACAGCGGCATTGGGAATAACATCGTAGGTGAACATGCCTGTTTTTGTGATACGATACACGTGCCACATTGCTCTGGGCCAGCCAGGAAACGACTAGCGACTGGCGAAGTAGCGGAAGGCAAAAAGAGTCCACAATAAATTTAACCTTAATACTCTATGTCTAGTCTTTAATCTGTCTCTCGTGTTGTCCCAAGTGCTGATAAGTTCTGCTTACTACCCTGTTCAGGCGCCATGCACAACGCCGCGCCCGCTGGGATTTCCAGCAACGGCGGCATCTCTGCGTGGTCGATGAGTTACAATCAAGTCAAAGGAATGGTAGGGCGCACAGAAGGCTAGACGGATAGACAAAGCGAGTTGATCTGTGCGAAACGCTATACAGATCAGTACAGCGCCAAAATCCCCACAGAGGCGTACTGACGTTTGCCCAATCAGTCCTGATCTGAAAAACCGAAGAGAGAGCTGCAGGGGGTGCCGTAGGGTAGACACGTGCACTCAACTATTACACCAACACTTATTACTATGCTGCTTTTATATCCTTAATAATAATGTAAATGTCGGAGCTTAATAAGCGAGCAGCCAAAAGTGACTAGCGAGATTCATGATGGTAAGACGGTGTACTAGCATTTTTTCTCTACTCCAGTTGAGGATATTCTATTATGAACGTCCCACATATATCTGTACTAAAGCATACAAGGACCACTTTCATAACATTCAGGTTACGCTGTGTCTTTATTTCCTTTCTATGAATGAAAGAAGTTTGACTCAGCTATGAAGGTAATATACTGGTAAGATTCAGGATATTTCGACCATTTCATCTCACTTGCTTCTTTGATAGAAATTATAACAAAGACTTAATATGTATAATTTGGATACTACATGTTTTTGCTTTTATCGTTTTCTACTTCAACGTAACTTGTTCCTATCAGCAAGAAGAGGATTATCGAAGCTCTAGGGTCGCTTACCTCTGAATAGAGCTTAGATGTTTATATCCGATTTAGTCGTGTGCCTGTGTATGATATAGAAATAAAGGCAAGTTTATGTCAAATTCCACTTATTCTCGTCGACACCGTTTTCCCTTTCTAAATCCTATCACCGGGCAACATCAACGCAAACTGCGCGCTGGGTCAAGCTAGAAAAAAAAAAGTAGCCTTCCTCGCTGTAGCCGTTCGTGAAAACCGCTGCACCACCGAACCACTCGATAACGAACGAGTATTTCCGGGTGTTCTGTGCCTTTACTATGCCTAGAAAGTAAATGATGGAATCTGTCACAGTTCATCATGAATAAAGGTATAGTGCTCTATAGTAGGTATAGAAGAGCTGGCTCTTCGGCGACAACGGATGGAGGATCGAATCCTCGAAAAGATTCTACGAGTCTGCCCGTGTGATAATAACAACTTGATGATAAGCGACCTTGCCAGCTCGTATTCTTCCACTGGCTGCCGAAATAATGACAGATCCGTATTGGAATATGTTGCGCTGCTGGCTATCTACCGTTCCTATCGACTCGTCGATTCACCATACAACGAATATAAGTTGACGCCTCATAAATATTAGATCTAAGGAAACGAGTTGTAACTACTGGCCAGCCGTGCCGTATTGTTGATATGTAAGTTTAACTGTGACAATGACAAGATTCTATTGAGCTCCAGCCACCTAAAGGTGAGAAGAAGACTCTCTGTTACGGTACCAATAAACAATAAAGTGTCGCTACTATTTTCAGCATGCGTCTATCTCCACAGCTCAGTGTACGACGATGATGCTGCCTTACTTCTTACCGGTAGAAATTATCTTTCCAAAATTATTCAGCATTTCAAGGAGCGCGCATACGTTGTATGACATGATAATCAGTGCTCGAGAGTCACTGCGACTGTGTTAGAAGTTGGGCGGATTTCCAGGTAAAGCTACGATTTCGTCCATTTTCGTAGGGTTCCGGACAGAGGATCTGGTTCGTGTGATAAACTTCTACAAAACTAAGGGGAAAACACTAAATGTCGAGGTAAGGGACTCCGTTGTGCGGGACATGCTGCCCGTGAAGCATAGCTCTCAGACCCTCTCGATATTGAACCGTCTACTCGTCAGCATCGAGAAATATATCCTTATGTTGAACTTGTTCGCTGTAGCTTCATGATCGCGGACTCCATGCAGTTAGCACTTTTATGATTCTGGAAACTAGTAAAACCATCGCAATTAACTACCGGCACGATAAACTTGAACAAGATCAATTTGGCAATTTCAAAAGCTTTACCTCGAAGTCGGATAGCGACTTCGTACCTAACTCCTTTATCTACAGCTTTCACGCGCACTGGTGTCCATCAATAAACGCTGCTTCTATGTTTTTACACGTTTTCGTAACATCTTTAAGCTTTTCTATTAATAGGTGCACTTTGCAATTCTACGAAAGACTTTCCCATCACCGGCATAACCAGCGGCATTTTTGATCGCTTTAGCAAAGCAGGTTTTTATAAAGTTCTACATAGCATAATATCTGCGGCTCAGACTCGAGGAAAAGTTCAGCCCAGAGCGCATGTTAAATTTTTTCTTCTTGAGCCATCTGATTGGAAGGACAGCAAGCACATCTGGATGAACCGTTCACTACAACGGTAGTTACTTGTTTTTTTTTTTTGGCAGCTTTTGGACCACGAACGGCAGAATTCGTCGATTATGCTAACATTGACTGTATTTAAATTCGAAGAAACTCTAAAGATTTCAACATGTCCGCCTGGAAGAGATCCTGTCTATCGTAACAGAGTTTATAAATAAATAATTATGCTTTTTTTTTTTTTTCTATAATGTCAATATTAAAAATAAGTGGCAAATAAATATATAGTACAAAAGAAAAGCGGGCGAGGTAAAATGCGCCTCTGACTATTCACACCTCTATATGAAGAGTCCTGTCGTGTTTCTGCTTAACCTAAGAATACGTGTGTTATTAAGTCTGTACATGAAAATATTTTGTCAAGCATATTTTGCCCTATTACTATTACTTGTTAGAGTAAACAAGTTGTTTTCCGCTATAAAAGTCACACCTATTTCTGAAAAGATCCGTCTAGACAATACATTTTTAGTTACCCTGTTTCATCCTCGACTTTTCAATCCTGGCAACCGTTACGGTACTGACTGCTCAAGGAAGTGTACGGTGCTATAGTGCTCATGCGCAGATTTACGCTTCAGTGGGAGCTGTACACCTTACAGCACATTGTGAGCGAGCAAAATAAGCACATTCCCAACAAAAGCATGCGTAAGTTAAACTAGAATTATTAGCTGGGAATAAAATCGATCATCACAAAAGCGTAAAATCTGTTAGGGTAAATTTACCAGTTAAAGAATTTCGAATAGGCTCGGAAAGCGTCTAGGAACGTTCCTCTTATACAGTGTGCCTATGCTCGGCGGGACTTTCGACAATGTTCGGTTTACTATCACTGGCATGGATTTATCCGCTATTGGGAACGCGGGCATCGTATACACATATGTACGTACATAGAAAAGCGCGTCCAAAGTGAGGGTATTTGGTACGCTTTTTTTCTCTAAACTCGTATTTCTTTCGCATGAAGTAAACGTATTATTCTTGAAGGTTACGTTTCAGTGTCCGCCATGATTATAGCTTCAGCTTAAGACATTATTCGCCTTCGGTTGATCCGATGGAGGTGCCTTTTGAATTTTCGAAAAGCTGCTGCATGAACACTGCCAGGAGAACGTAGACTGTCAATTTCGAGCAAATGGCCTGCTTCTTATTAAATACTGATGGGCGCGGAAAAATTCGATAATTACTGATCTTCACTTCGATTGTTATAATGAGTCACCGTTGTTCGACACTGTGTTCCAGAAAGAAATGGCTTTTCTCGCGGACGAACGCATGCCGATTACGACAAGGTTTTCCCTTAATTTCAACACACTGCCACATATATATGTATATATATATGTGAAAGAGACTACTCCATGTGATTCTACCTCATAGACAGATTTTAAACACGATGCAGCTGCTTCCCATAGCGATCTATGAATATAGTTTTTGGCAAGCGAGCGAAGGTGCACTTATCCTGAAGAGGCCGACCCATTGCGAAACGAGTGAACGAAAACAGTTTAGGTAAACCGTAGAGCCTACGCTACGGCGCACAAGATTGATATATGGGTCCGTTTTATCAAGTCGTCACGCGTTACAATGTACAAAAAGGTAATTTAGTATATCTCTGTGTCAAATAATAGATGTTATCAATTGTTGCAAACAGGTATAACGTCTGTAACAAGTGTCCCCCAAAACTACAAAGATGCAATAGAAAGCAATATTAGATCTAAGAGACCGTTAGCTTGATTGTTCCCTACTACATAAAAATAAATAATACTCGGTGCTAGAAGACGCTCTTTCGTGTTCGATAACGTCCACCTGCATCGTTGCTTTTTTTTTTCTACGCATAAACGAGCTTGTCCAATAAACGAGTCAATCGTGCTTGGCGCAAAAACTCCCAGGCATTATCACTGGATTGATTGACTGAAGAGTAACATAAATGTTGACCTTTCTTCCTCATATCTCATGTGAGATGGCAGGCCCCGAAGGTAGGCTATCTGTATGCTTGTTTAGTTGAACCAATATTGCCAACTAGATATCCACAACAGAATTTGTCATAAATTTGTATCAAGTAGCAGACGAAAAAAAAATACTAAATAAAAACAATGCTAAAATAAAAACAATGTAACAGCTAAGCGTAAATCAGGTTCATGAGATTAGAGTAGAAGTATCGTTCAATGTTGCTATCACACGAACCGCACCGAGGAGACGGTGGATTAATCTATGAATTAGAAAATCATAATAGCTATAGCTTGATTGATTCGTTTTCTTTACGCTTAAATTAAGGCAACGCAAATACTTATCAATGCATATAACAACTAGCTTCCTACACAGCCACTTAGAACTTTGAGTTGCCTCGTACGTTTTGTTTGAACAATGCACTTCCAGAATAAAGTTATAAACTACAAACTTAATAATGTTCCACTTCCAGTATTTTACTTAAAGTAAAACCTCTTAGTTGTGGAATCGGTACCTTTAACCATAACAACGAAAACACAATGGCAGCATTTATAAGTTAAACATGCTTAATCGTAGCATATTTTATTCAATGTATTATTAGATATATTTTACATTTTGTAAAATGTTTGCTTTGAAATATAGATAAGTAAGTTAAATTGTACATTTTGTAAAATATTTGTTTTTAAATATAGATAAGTAAGTTAAATTGTACATTTTGTAAAATGTTTGTTTTGAAATATAGATAAGTAAGTTAAATTGTACATTTTGTAAAATGTTTGTTTTGAAATATAGATAAGTAAGTTAAATTGTACATTTTGTAAAATGTTTGC
>NW_019213540.1:100592-161766 GCF_002532875.2 Varroa jacobsoni | reverse complement strand
CTAACTTAGTGCAGATACGAAAGTGAGTTTTTAAATGAATATTGTCTTTCATTATGTCATCTACAGCGGTCCCGTTCAAATTGCACCCTCGGTCGTTCTTTGTCAGAGATAAATCTTCGATCGAGCCGGAAAAATGAGTGAGTATTAGTATTACTGAAAGCAGTCGCTGTTTCGATGTTTTCGTTCGATCAGCTAATGCGTCTTTAAGTTAAAACCGAATTGGATTTGCTGGTCAGCGCTTCTGCACTGCCTCATTGTGTAACTTCAGCTTGTATTGCATGTTTTTAACGGAAGTCATCTCTGTTTCGCATTAAATACACTTTCACTAATTACTGACTAGAGCGTCACGCTCTAAGTGGTACTTCCGGTAAAAACTGCGATCAAATATATATGCGTATAGAGGAGGCTCCTTATCCTCTCGACTTTAGATACTTGCTTTACTTTGATACATCTTTTATCGGCACACTCTCGTTGATCTCCGTGTTCATCAAGCGTAATTTTGAAATAATGTATAATTACTACGCTGAGCGATTCTGGCTAGCTGCAAAAAACTGTGGCATTTCGCGGTGACGGTTAAAAGAAGTTGACATCTTCAAGTTCCTCATAGACTCTTTTGTATGAATGTCCTCCATTCCAATAACATTAAGTTGAAACTTAGCACGAATTGCGAAATATTAAATACATAGACAATTCAGGCACACTCACGGGAATGGTAGCCTAATATTCAAATAGGTTTAGCTGGCAAAGAAACACTTTTGACCATCATCTTCATAGGGTTTTAATGTTAAAGCCGCTATACCATACTGTTTAACGATTGAGGCTCAGCTTCACTAGTAGGTCTTTGACGCAGCCATAATATTTATAACTTTACCTGCGTTCGCGCAGACTTGTGTTCACAAGGGCAATGCTCTTTCGGGTTTTTCCTCATTCGACAGCGAGGCCAGAGAGGCTTCCAACGACCGCTGGTGCTCTCTATCAGGAACTAGAGCTATTTTTGGCGCTGTTATCCTTTGTTGTCTGTTTGCGTGCACTAAGCGTCGGACGTGCTGTTGAATGATGAAATCGACACGCACGAGGGTGCTTAGTGTCGAGGTTATGCTTACTTGTACGAGTTGCTTTGGTAAGCTTTTTTTTTGGCTTACCTTCGCCGGTTTTGTCAATGCAGCTTCAAAACGACCACAATAGAGCAAGATACTAGCGAAAGAAACACGTTACAGTTGACACTCGGCCGTGATTTTCTGTGCGGTTCAGTACTGCTTTGTTGGCTATACGATGGAACTGTCTTATCGTCGACAACGCTAACCATGTAACTTGTTCTTTTATCGATGCTAGGTTAAAACTTCACCAAGTTACGCAGCTTCACGTATTACTTTACTGCTGCATTCACTGCGTACATTCGAGATAAATCGCGAACTTTAACCCACCCCTTCGCTCAACGCTCCCAAGGCTTTTTGCGCGCTGTACGCCGTAATAGCGAATTTCCTCGAGTGTTTGTTGTCCTGAAATCAAACAGGTTATTGGCACATTAGATCTAAGGTTAGTAATCCTAGGATGCAAGTATAGCCTACGGGGTAAATTCGACGACAGAGTTTGAATAATCATCTAGATCTATTTAAGGGCATAGTCAGAATTTCATAAACGAGCTAGACACCCAGCTAATCCAGACAAACAAACTAGAATCTATTCAACCAGCAAAATACGACAAAAACGTACTGACTGAAACAACAATCGATGCTATGAACGAAAGATACATACATGTACTAACCTATACCACGCTATACCAAAGACCGGCTATCGGCTTTCACTAGATCGGCGTGTAGGTCCTACTAATGCATTAGAATAACTTGACACAAGAACCTGCCAAGTCATCGGTCAAGCTAGATCACTAGTTGACCTGATGCTCGGACGTGCTGCTTCAACGAAATGAGATCCCAGTTTCATGGGCTTCTGTTTTTAATGTTAGGATCTGCCGGTGTACGGAAAGGGTGACGATAAACGTTGTGAGATCTATCTCTAGTGAACATTGTAGATGACGACGTATACTTCGTGACGTCGACTGCACACACTTTGCTACTTACGTAATAGTGATGCCAAGACCTCGCGTCCGAGTTCCAGTGGCACTGCACATCAATACATAATAGTACACTCTTGCAATACATGCTCTTTTGATGTTTGGACCCTACTAGAATATATAGGGACGTATGAATGGGCAGGCCATTGCGTGCGATTTCGGTAGATAACGTTAAGCCCTCTAGCTGTATCGTAGAAGGCCTACGCGACGTGCCATGCACCCCTACCGTGATTATATCCTCAAAGCAACACACAATAATAATAATAATCAGAGCTGTTGTGATTTTATTGGTACTATTGAATGATAAGTCTTGTTAGGACCGATGCTCTCCTATTTACATGTACCCTACACGTAAATTAGCCTTTGGGTATAACATCGAACTCTGATCTTGGAAGGACGTAAACGGTAAACAAATGTTCAGCATCAAAAGCTTGACTGATGATTTAATCTGAATTAAGATTTGCCCATTTCATCTACCAGAAGCAAAGAGTTGAAGCTTAGCAGGACATATAAAAACACTAGAATATTTTAAGTATCTTTAATATGTCCTCCAGGTGCTTTACTTACTTTGACAAAGAACTAATAGAATGATCTTTCATGCTTATAGGTATCTAAGAGTTTCTAAAGGCCAATCACCGCTCCAGCGAGCATGGCACAGGACCAGGGCTAGCGTTTCTATTTGACTAACAATTATGGAGAAGCATCAGTTTCTTTCTCTAAAAATCCTACTATAGTTGTCTATAATGACAAAATGAGGTGAAACAATATTAAGATACAACAAATAATATAACTATCATACGTAGTAAAGCTTGAATTCTGCAGGGTACTAGCAGTGTTGGCTCGTCAATGGTCTGTCACTATTCGAAGTCGTCGAGGGTAAACGATTTAATTAAATAGGTCACAGTTTTCATTTCCCATTTATGAACTCTATCGGCATCTAGATGCTTTGCTGCCATATTGGCGTTAAACGAGTTCATGTACGTAACACGTATATAAGTAATGGCGCCACTTTTAACAGTCCACTATGCCTATTCAACGGGGGTGTACGGCGAAAAGTAAAAACTCTCTACAAAATAGACCTACGTATGTCTGAGAAGAATGAAATTTTTGAGGTTGAAGGTTTTTGAGGACTCTATCAATTAGCCTACCAGACAAAAGGAGCGGAAACGAAGTACTGCAACCATCAATTTTCGTCACGGATTTGTTTCATTACTATAGATACCGTAGGGACGAAATGAAACGATTTAATTTATGTGCTTATGTTAAGTATCCTCTGCCATACCCAATTTCTATGTACAAGTAAAGGACGCTGCGTTCCCTTTCGCATCCCTGGCGAGCTTGTCCATAGCTCTATCTTGTTTGACTACCTTTCGAACTACGTTTCTAAGGGCATTATACCGAAATTTAGTGAAAGACACGTGCTAATTTTCTGCCCGAATACTTTTGATGAGAGTGCTAAAACTGGAAGAGAGAGCACGTAATCGATTACGGAAGATGGCTAAGAAAGAACAGAGTTCAAGCGTTCTGGAGTACTCGCTGGCGTGAGCAATCGAATGGGGGCCGCTTCGATAACATGAATAGCTCGATCAAACAGAGCTAGAAGCAGCAATTGTTGGTTTGCCATTAGTGTTACTGCACTCTATATGTCTTCTTTATAGTAATCCTTGCCCCCGCGTGGCCTTCTCAAAAACTAATGCAATTTGTAAGATGGATAGGACTACGTCGACCTGTGTTTCTTCTTACTGCTATTACTCGCGGTGAGAATTTAAGGTTTAACAAAAACGGCTCGTTCGACGGCTCTGAGCAGCGTGTGTTGTTCTCTGTATTTTTTTGAAAACATTTTGAGTGACTTGGTGGCTTACGGTGTGCGTACGGTGAGGTAGCGGTGAAACTTGATCTGTTGGTGACGGTATGGATAAAACCGCTGAAAAAAGTTGTCGGAAGGATGAAGTAAAAGGAAACGATGGCCTGAGCCTGGACACGCTGTTCGGAGTATTCTCGACATGGCACATTCCGGTCAGTTGTATAATGGGTCAAATACATACAACTTATATAATAATGCTGGTCAAGAAATAGGTGTTAATTGTAGTTGGATAGCAAGTGGACAATTTGACTTTCTTTAAACTTTTTATTAACAGAAATAAAGCAGCATCGATTATGAGGGCGTGCTAGACGGTTAATTCTGTCATGATACATGGGAGCCTATTGTAACTGCAAGATATTAGAGTACCAAAGCAAAAACACTAGGTAAAAAAATAAGTACCAAGTAACGCTTTCAAGGAAACTGTATTCAATGGTAGACGTTTGTAGGAGCTGTACCAAAATAGGACAATTGTATTTTGTTTTACAGACTATTTGAAGAATAGATCTGTCAGTACAAACAGCGCAAAGGTGACCTTTTAACGGCATTTGGCCCGTTAAACTTACGGATAAAGTGCATCACTAGTTCGAACTATCTAAGAATAAAGTTGTTCATAAATAAGAACCCCAATGACTGCCATAGGTTAGCTGTATTTAAGAGGATCGGATAGTGATAGAGTTAGCTGAAATTGTAAACACCTGTTTCATGCCCTTAAAGTTAGGGCATAACAATATGTTATGTCGTATTTTTTTTTGTTTTTTTTTTATTACTATTTTAGTAGCGATCTAGCGATTTGAAGTTCATTTGACATAAAGTGGCATAAGGACGAATCAATTTTCAGTTTCTTGTCTCATTTTATTCTCGATCAGGGCTTCATGGTCATTTCGTTCTCTTAATGATGCGACACATATCAATAATTTATGTTACAGGAACGTGTTGCTAATTCCCAGGGTATTTGACCGGCAAACTAGTCTTTTTTTTCTAAGCGAATAAATAAAACTAAGTGAGGTGGTCTCATAAGTTGATGTCTGAGTATAAATAAAAAGGGAAACACCTTCATAAAAAGACCAACTCATTTATTGATAATAATGAAAATCTATAATTCAATGCTAGATCAACTTTATTTTAGCTTGGTAACGATATGAAAAAGCTGAATATTCTTCAAGAAGTAAATTCCTAAACTATACTTTATTAATTTCTATCTGGGACGTTTATATGAGCCTTCTGAGCGTAATCAGGGAGTCCCTCTAAAGACTCGCTGAACAGACAGAGCACGCTTCATGCAGCACGCGTCTATCAGCACGACAGTTGGACGTCATCCACGTGCTGATACCATGATAAGTATCACGGTCAGACTCGCTTATCAAATGTATGGCAGCCGTTGACAAGAAAAGAAGCCAATAACAATTCATATCTTTGCGTTGATTCAAAGGTTACTTCAAGGATTCAAAGGTTAGGACAAAATAGAAAAATCGATGTCTATAGAGACGAGCGTGCACTCCGCCTGTTTATAAAACGTTATTATACATCTGGGCATGCCTTTCGAAATGTCTGATGATTTAACCAGAACCGCTAAAAATGACTTAGGAAAAGTGTCTCTCTTTTCTAGGTTTAGGTTTTGATGGGGTTTAACCTTTAATTCAATTCTAGCTGATGATCTGTTACTGTAAGTACCTTTTCCCAACGAGGCTGTACGTTTTAGAGACACTCAGCGATCTTCGGGGACGTGCCGTTTCCAGATACGTTAGTGCGTCTGTTCCAAGTAGTTCACCAGTAGTTTTAGGCAGTGGCCCAGATCACCGAGTTTCGAAGCTTTTATGATTCATGGCCCCACGATAGTAAGCAAAGATCTAAATTATCAGCTTTAATAAACGGTCAGGCACTTAGTTCGTACTATTTTGAAAAAGCCTGTTAAGATCGATACAAGACGTTTGTTTATATGTAAAATGAACTAATTAAACTTTATATATACACATATATATACACGACGTGTTTGAAAATGAAGCGGCAGCGTTAAGACATAAAGATTCACACGGCTAATTAAGTAAATAGAAAATCTGCTTGACTTACGTAATTTTTTTTGTTGCTTGCATATCTAGCTAATTACGTTTGCTGTCATTCGAGGGCTTCCGTCGGCGATGATGCTTATGGCGGTAGTGTTCGCAGCTCCGGCAGAGCAAAACTTTCGTTGTAATACGCTGCCCGGTTGGATGGCAAACGAAGACCAGTGTACGGTGCGGAAAGTAGACTCCGTCATAGATACGCATGATCATAATATCTCGACGACAGACAACAGCAGTATGACAGAGCTTAGCGATATGGTTATTTGCACCGCTTGGTCATTTGACCATTCTGTATACAAGGGGACCACGCTGGTAGATGAGGTACGTATTCGATAATTTGTACTTCAAACAGATCCAAATATAAAGCCAATTTCCGCCAAAAACGTAGCTCGATCGTTTTTGTCATCTAGTGAAAGAAGGTCATTATCAGTAGACGGATCGCAACAAAGAACGTTTATCTTTAACAACATAATTGTCCACATTGCCCGCCAGGATTTAGTTACTGCATAGTTAAATTTCATTGCCTAAGCTGGCTATTTAAAATCTGCTACGGGTTGGGCATAGGTAGATTTCGTCTAGTGTTAGGAGCCAGCCGTCTAACGAAAGCTTGACGGCGATACCGGGTATCAAACTCAAGACATAGCGCTAGTTATAATCAGTTTAAGAATACACGGGGGTCCAGGCTTGGAGCTGAACGTAGACATACTATTCCGTGCTGCTAGTTAACCGTATTGAGCAACGTCTAACGGCAATACCGGGCTTAAAACTCTAAACATTGACAAATGGAACAACTTTTTTTATACCACACCAGTTTTGTACTGTAAATGTTAGGTCCTAATTGTAAGTCAGCATTCGGCATTTTATAACGAGTCTAGCAATCTTTGCGGACAGGTAGCCGCTTTCGTACATAAACAGCACTGATGTGTAGATGTTGGCTGAGCTGGATGTCTTAATAACCAGAGAAAAGTTTATTTTTTCTTTTTGTACACTTAACTTGTTTACGATATTTTATTCTTCTGCTACTATAATAACGACTTTTAAGTTGCAAAGATATTTTTTTCCCATTCTGTTTGTGTATGTAGCTATAGTATCGGCGGCAATTCAATATCTCTAGTGCACATATTGTTGAGTGTTTCACCTGATTTGCTTGCAGTGGGATCTCGTATGCGGCCGGAGATGGATAGCCTCTTTATCTCAGAGCTTGTATATGTTTGGACTTATTTTTAGCACGACCATATTCTCTCATGTGGCCGACTGGTAAGTTAGGAATGATTACTAAGTTGATCTTGACTGTCATTGATCTTTTGATGAAAATGAGTAAGTGATTTTTTTCAGAACTGTTGACAGGTTGCATAGATGAAAAGTTTAATAACTATTTGTATTTGGGCCGATAACTATAAATTTCAAACATCAGTAGCACCATAAAGCTGCTCGAAAGTAGGACGTGCACCTACCTATTCAGCCAGTGTGACCTGTGGCTCTATGTTTCACTGCTTTATGAATCGTATCGAAAAAAGACTATGTTGCATTATACCACACTGCAAAGTGACGATTCGATTCAGGTACGGGCGCAAAAGGGCCTGCGTGATCTCACTCGTCTGTAGCCTATTGATGGGCGTCCTTCTTGCGTGCTCACCCTCAATGGCCGTCTATAATATTTTGCGTTTTTTTTCCGCCGTCAGCTCGAGTGGTTACTACGATGCGGCAACAATTCTATGTAAGTTGTTAAACATGCAGAACTTGACAAACGATACTTACCTTACGATACTTACTTAGAGAATAGAACAAATAGACAATTAATTAAATCCTCAACAGCTGCTAAAAGTAAATTTGAAAAGCAATTGTGGAAATATTATACGGAATTTTGCTAGACGAAAATATTATACTGCCTACTTAACTGCTTAGTTCCCCCTGTGCTTAAAATGTATAAATATATCGTTACTATTTTCGGCTACATCAATGGCGTAATTGTAATCATGATGGAGAATTATTGAATATCTATATTTATACTTTAGAATAAATAACTGAAAAACTTGTCATGTTGTCAATTATATTATTTCTGAGAGTTAGCTTGATGAGAATGATGTATTGGCGTATCATATTGAAAAGTAGTTTTTACAGCAGTTCGGAATTGTACGTGTTCTCTTCAGACTTAAGTTATTTATAAAATTAGATTTTCAATATCCTGAACTTGACCCTGGGTCAGCTGCCACAGCTTATTATTTCCTACAAAAATGAAACAACTGAAAGTAAGTGTGCAATGTCTATTCAAATCACACCTAAATTAGTTAATTGCTAATTTAAACTTCAAAATCAAATTACTAACCGGATGTGAAGTTTTATTAAATAAGTTGCACGAAGCTAAGTTAAAAACTAGTCTTGCAAGGCAGCAGACGCACGATGCTTGCCCATAACCGAGCCATAATACTTCTACTTATTCCCTATTGAAATGAAATAAACTAATTACTGATAATCGCATTGTCATTACGGCCCTATGTTGGTATAGTAGCAACTTTTTACCCCATCTCGAATGAGTCATTTTTTTTAAACTATTTTTTTTCTTTTGAGGAACTTGTAATCACTTGCAGCTTGTACTCTAAGATGCTACACCGGATTGAGCGGTCGCTTGTATAAATGAGCTAAACTTCTACATCAGTTTGTACCGCTTTTTTCTAGGTTAACAGAATATGTGCGTGGACTCATTGCCATCCTTGGCGATCAATTGGATGCCATCATATCAAAACGCCTGAACAGCCCTTTAAGTTTAGATTATGTGATGTCTTATTAGTTGTCTAACCATGATAGGTTCAGTTGACGGACATCGTACAGGATGGATTTGACACCTAAGCCCGTTCTGACGTTCTTATGGCGTGTCACTAATAGAGTCAATGCCGGTGTTGATATAGATATGAACAATGCCCAATCTGAGTCAGTGGACAAACAGCTACTACCAATGTAACCGCCAGTGCATCGTTTCGGATCTCACCGAGCGATAAGCCCCGACTGACGCTTTCAAGACGGCTGTCTCCATAGGGGAATATAAGATCGGTTTGTTAAACCTGTCACTGCTGCTGTCGATCAGAAAACAGCGACGGTTTCCCCCCAGATTCAAATCGAACGAGAGATCGCCACCATTACCGCTGAAATGATCGTCGTCCATCCTATGTCGTAGAAGATCCGTGTAGAGCTTAAGCGACTGACCGTTTATCTTGTCATCAAGGTAGTCCCAAACCACTTACACAGTTGGACATCGGCTTTTTCCAAAGGTTCAGCTTATCCATTGGCTGTCTACCAATAAACTTTAACGTAAGTAACAAAAAACTTGAGGCGGAGGGCGGAAGAGGGAAAGACAGAATTGATCGAGTCCAAAATCCAGAATTTAGCAAATCCAAAATTTGTAATGTGATCTTATATGAAACTTTATTATATACTTTATTTATCTACTTCGAGTTCCTGACCCCATTGAGCGCGTGAGCATTAAACCTATTCATATATCTTAATAGTTGTACCTAAAGCCTTCTCCCAGATACACGCATCTTGTTTGACCAAAAAAGGACTGTGATAATACTTTGAAAAATATCACAGAGTGACCGTCTACTAGACATGTAGTAAGCCATTGTTATGTACTATTTCATACATTTACGCTGGAATTAACCATACAAATGATTCAACAGCATTCGTATAGATTCGGTTGTACCGTCGTCAGTACGTTCAAAGCTGTCCGTCAGATATCTCGAGAGATCTACGAAGGTAAGGCTCATATGATAAGCCCAACACATTCATATTGAATGACTAAAGCTGTATCTTCTACGAGCGTGTGAAGTGTGTGATTTAAAAAACCTATAATCGCACGCAGTGAAAAAGACACAAAAACGCTGCTGGCCGGCTAAAAATATTATAGAATAGATTCATATTTTACGGATGCTAAATGACAACCCGACTGAATTGAATCAAAGTTCTTGATGAGGATGACGAGCTATGAACCGTTCGCCTGATTACGTGAGAAGATATCTCGTTCTCTAAAATGTACCCTAAGTAAATGAAGCTGATTTAGCATTTTTTCTTATTCAAATCTATTGCAGCGCTAAGTCTTGCTTTAATAGTACCGGTTACATAAAGAATAATCGCTTGTTTTGAAATAGTCTGTGTGTACTGCAGCTTGCTGACCGTTGCAGAGGTTCACGTAGAGCCGTTGAAGCTTGACAACTTTGAATGTTCCTATTACGCCTAAAATAAATAAGAGTGGTTCATGCATTTTTTCAAAACTAGGTTGTTCGTTGTTTGTCTAGTTTTACCCAGCGCGTCAAATTAAGACCAGCAGGTGAATACGTTACTTGCTAAGCTATCACGTGGGCATGGAGGGGGATTACAAATCAAAAACAACGCTTGCTAGAATAAAAGCTACGCGTCAAAAGAAATTCATGTCAAGCCTGACTTATTGTCTATCTATCGATATTTATGTATACATATATCGAGCGCGAATCGTTGCACGATACTGATTTAAATACGGTCCGAGATTAAGCCAGTAACCCACTGTGGGGAGTTTGTCAATATTAATGGACTCATAATAAAGCCCGTATAGCGTAGTATTTGGGTCTTGAAAACGAGTTCTATATTTACGTGCTTGGATTTCGTGGAAGCGTGCGGCGTGCGCGTGCCTCGCGAATAGTAGTATTTAAAATAAAGTTTTATCAGCACGGTTACTTAAGCTCGAATCGTCGAAGAATGTTTTCATATGGGAACACCTGTCTTAAATGTAGAGCCGAGCAGAAAAGAGTAATTTTCCCGTAATAGAAAACTATTGCACCCCAAGGGACCGCTAGATGCATACGCTTTCTGCTCCCAGGTTTCTTGTGAGCGAGCCACTCTAAAATCTCACTCGGATAGTGCCAAACAGAGAACTAGCTACGTTAAAAAGAAGCTGCAGGAATGATAACAGGAATACGGTTACAACATCCATACCTAATGGGAAAGAACGAAGCAAATATTAGATCAGGTTGTTAGTTTTATGTCAAGCGCCTTTCTATTTAAACGGACAGCCCCAACCCTAACTAGGTGTTAGAGTTAGAACTAACTTTAACTTCGTTATAAGTTAGTTCTAACTAAGTTAGGGTTTGCATCAATATAATAGTGATCAGTTCAACGTGGCACGCAGCAATACTGATGCGCACCAATTTAATAACAGTACCAAGACTTAAAAAAAACCTCAGTAGACACGACCATCTGAAAGGGTTTTCAATCCTTCCGCTCAGTGAAGCTTGGCGGTTCTATTTGCTATCGCTGAAAATGATTCCTATAACGCGGTTTCTATGCGCGGCGATCCAACCAGTTGGTCCAACTCTAGAAAGCGTCACAGCAAGCTTGCTGCAGGACCATTGGCTAGTGTATCGGCTAATGGTAGACAACATTATCTACGTTCACATACACTGTTTAATGGCGACGTGGCGGGTATCACAATGGGTAAAGCATTTCTATCCGATCCTGTCGCCAATGAATCTTAGACAGACTGGTCATGATTGACCCAGTCGTACACCAGGCACCCATGAAGGTATTTTTCTAGCCAGCAAACACTCGTAGACAAACGTCGGAAGACATTGGCAACTTATACTTAGTTCATTACTCAGGCATGTAGACTAGCGCCGTCCTCGTGGCGTTGTTTGAGTTGCCTAAAAAAATAATTTTGGTGTTTTACGTCCGGGAATTAAGTCGTTGAGTATTACCTCGTACGGCTGGCTTCCAGCACGAAACGAAGTGTGGATATGCCAAGATTTAAAAGTAGCCCACCGCATGTCATTAAGTTTAGCGAACAAATATATTACCTATTGCGCTATCACTCAGGCACCTTTTGTATTTCTATGAATCAACTGCCACAGCAGCTCTTAGATCTCCTCTCCGTTTCGTGATAGCGTAAGAAATACCATATTGGACCAGATAGGCTTACAGACACGCGGTCTAGGTTCAAATCCGGGCGTAGGCACACATCGTTTGCAAAAGCCAGCTACACTGAAAACGCCTACAGCATAGACAGCGAGCGTAAAATAGAACGAAACAGATGTCCTTTTCGGTCATGTTGCACTCTTACGTCATGCCTATGATAATGAGAGTATTACACTGTTATATGGGCATCAGGTTAGATAAAGATAGAATCTGATACCTGTACTATGTTACGACCTTTCCATTGAGTCTCATCTACCAAGGAAATTATCATAAGTAAAGTAACATCGTCGATTTTATAACGCCTAGATATTTGGAATTGCGAAAAAAGAGACAACATCACTACAGTTTTATGTCTTATATGTCAGACATGACAAACTTTTACAAGATACACTTTCTACGTCTACGTAGAACTCTACGGAGTCGTCTACGAGTGATCAGTGGTGCAAGTAAAGCAAAAAATAGTCAGGTGCAGAGTTCCATTGATTTCACCGCATAGCAAGTCAGATTTAAATCAAGCTAAAATTTAAAGATATATTTAAATCGTTCTGATTATATATAATAAGAGTGGGAACTAAGGTTTTCCAAACGCGGCACGCGCGTGGTTCTATTGCAGGAAGAAAAAAACGTGTGAAACATCTCAGCGAATTCTCTGGTTGAAGAAAAGTGCAGCATAACGTGGACCCGCCTATATCGGCACTCTGTTCATTTGTTTCATTGCTATTAAACTTGCCCCGAAGATTGGGTGGCCGGCGAAGGGCCCTTGACTAATATCGGATTTGCTCGAAATTTTCGCTTAATCAAAATGACTTGTGAATATTATCAGACTTTAAAATCAGTTCGATTTATCTGTCAGACCTAAACATGCTTTATTACCGCGCAAAATTTCCGGCTGCAATTTATTTAGAACGATTTTTATCGACGACATATAGTCTTTTAAGGACCTTCACTCGTGGCTGTCCTTGACGTGATCACTAACAGGATAATTTTAGGGATTCTGTTTAGTTTCAAGTGATCCAGCAAGAATCCATAGTTGACATTCTTCATTTAACGCTTATATAATGTAACGTGAACGCGAGCAGTATCTCTCTATCAAAGACCAGCTGGGAGAAATAAACGAATCCAGTAACGTGGCTTCGAAACAGACGTGACATATCAGAACACATGCTATCCAGCTATATCTGTGCAATAACAAATGCCATCCAGCTTCACATGTGCTAAATCGTAATTAGGATCTTTTTTAGGAAAACGCATTAGGAATCTATCGCGAACTCGAGCGGTGTCGTGAACCTGGGCATCGTGACCTATGGAAGCCCCTAATCATATTTAAAGATAAACGCAGTCTCTGGTCAACGAAATATTATCACAGATGACTCACCTGACGTATGAAGCGCACTGGCCATTGTAGGCGAGCTAGTTTATATAAAAATTTCGAGATAGGAAAACCTAATAATCAACAGAAGGACACGCGAGCTAGGTAAAATCGAAAACTACAATTGATTTTTATTAGCCACAATTTTGTTCGGTATTTACGTAGAGATGATGAAAAACGAGCGTGTACATTTGTTTCGCTGGCCTGTGAAATAGCTGACAGAGAAATTACTTGCTCAAAGTAGATCGCTTCGTGCCAGCGTTTCTTCATAAGTTTCAGTTAAGTCAAACAGCCTTCTCGGCAAATTTCAGGACAGCCTGAAGTCTCTAACAGCCTGAAGAAAGTATCTGTGAGGTAATGGGTACGCGCTTCCAGTGCTTCCTTTTCAAAGATTTCCCCTCCGTCTTTGTGCTACCAAAGGAAGTCCAACAACGGCTGGCGTTACTACATTTACGGTTTACCTCCAAAGTTAGTTTATCATGTGAACTCTTTACTCTAGCAGTTTGTAGTTCTGGCTATCGCGAAAACGCATCTTCAGGTGGATTTTGGACGATTTCCGAACACGGTCGAACTGTCCACACTGGAGCTCAACAGAACTCGTGCATCACAACAGGCCCATCGGAATCTATCCAATACTCAGTCGTCTTTTTGGTGCTCGTAACCGTCCATAATTCAGCTGAGCTTGTGGTGGTCTCACGAAAACCGGAACGTTCTAACAACTCCACTCTGGCCTCCGTCGTAGTATTTCCATCTCGGGTAACAATGGAATGGATTTGGTTGTGCGCTCGTATCGAACGCATTATTCCGCGGGATTGGCGCTAACCGTCGATGCACCCTGGGCGAAATCAGCGGGGTCCTGGCTTGACTGGAGGAGGTAATCGTTACGAACGCAACGCTTTTGCTAGGTCAGCGGCGGTACGTGTCTCCTCATCACGTTTGCATTCGTCATTAAAGGCGCGGTGACTGCACACCATTGCGATTGTCATAAATTTACAGTAACCGTGAAAATCGTAGACACCGTAAGCTTCTTCAGTCAGACATTTTACCGTAGCTGTGATGATAGCAAAGGACACATTCGATCTGATACGAAGAACTGTGGCTATATATAGACGATTGCTAACGTGCAGATCAGTAGTGCTAACTGTTAGCGTTCTCTGCCACATAAGGAAAAACGTATCCCCTCCCGAAAAACGTGAGACCACGCAGTTCACTCAGCGACTATTAAAAACGCTTACTGTTTTCAAAATAACGCAAGCTAGTAAAATATGCGATGTTCAAGTTATTATCACTAAACATAGGTTAATCGCTTGAGTAAGTGCCGAACATCCGTGCTGGCCAAACCTAACATACCAATCATTTACATAGGGTCAACTTCGGCCTACCATTAGATTGTGGTACACTATGTTAGCCACGCTTTATATAAAGCTGTCACCTTCACATTTTTTCACAGCTTTTACATCCGCTTTCAAGGCGCTACAAACTGCGTTCCCCTGCGGTAGCAAAAACGGGTTCCAATACCTTACAACAACATCGTGGCTTAATGATGGCCGCTTTTAATACCCTCAGATTGTTTCAGGATAATTACTTTCTTCATAGTTGTTTCGACTGTTGCTGACTGGATTCGCCATCATGACTTCAGGCATGGATGGTGCTTCAATAGCACTTCAGAAATTTTCAGTTATTTCCAGGCTTGTGAGAATTAAGTCCATGAGGAAGCAGGGCTTAATGCAGCCCTGAAGGTTTAGGTGGTATGAAACAGTGAATGTTGCAAAGGCGTTTGCCATAATTAGTGTGCTAAGGCCACATATAGTATTGCAGTCAGCGACAAATTTACGCTAACCTTGTACGCTGGTTTAGGAAACTACTGCTAAGCACTCGGGCCGTCCGACGCGGTCAGAACGAGAATTACCACAGTTGATGTAAACAATCGGGGACTGAGGATTCGATCCCAGCTGTATTAGGTGGTTGGTTATAAATTATGTATATATACACACCCTTATGGGGCTATCCGTTTTTTGCATTATAATATATGTCAAAGTTTATTTTATACTGCATTATTTACATCTAAAAGCATTATTCTCATATATATATATATATATATATATATATATATATATATATTTAGTAGTTTCGTCTTTTAAATATTGGCGACACATTAGACGTAGGGTAGAATTATCTTTTCAAGTGGTAAATCAGCTGCCGTATAGAAGATGTTAAAACTGTCATACGAGACACTGCAATTTCAAAAAAAAAACGTCTTCCAGAGACAATCCATCTGAGTAGTACCGCTTCAAACATTTCTGCTGGAAACCAATCGTATATACATATATACTTAATTTGTCATATCGGCATCTATGTTTCATTAGGCAGACTCTACAGGAACGCCGATGCGGCAAAGGAGCGAAAAGCTTACATCAACCGTAAATCGTACATTCGGCCAATAATAACAATTGTTTTCTCAAAATAATATTGCTTCAACTTGAAGACTCAGCTCGTCATGTTAGGGTGTTGTGCGATGATCGGGTCATTTCTCAAAGCGTATAAAGGTTGGCTTCATTGTATGATTTCTAGTGGTCGAGTCTGTTTCTGCTAATCAACGCTACGTGGTAACGTTGACCGCTGGTCTAGGATGGACCGTAGGAATGATTCTCCTGCCTGTGGTTTCGTATCTCGTCCCGAACTGGAGAGTACAGCAACTCGTCATTGCAGCCCCATTCGTGCTTCTGCTTGGTCTGACCTTGTGCGTTGCGCCTTCTTCTTCTAGTCGGCCGTGCAGAAAAAATCAACTCCTTAACTACTCTTTTGCTTATACGTATTTTCTCTAATTAATTATAACTTTACTTAGACAAAGCGAAAATGTACATGGTGTCCATTAGGTCAGCCGGTCATATATATGGACGCAAATCAACAGCAAGGCCACAATCCCTACCCTTCAACTAACTTGAGACTGTTGTCGACAATGTTAGCCTATGTATAAACAGTTATTGGTAATGGCTTACACGAAGTTCACTTACTTGATAGCTGATAGCCTTATTGGGCATTCTGTGGGTCATCTAGGAAGTACCATATGTTAATGGCGCTTCGTATTATTAGGTTGAAGTAAATATATGGTTAGGGACTATCGATACGAGTTGGCGGTATAGATTTGCTATAAGCGTGAGCCAGTTATATAATATTTTGTTTGCTCTTTTTTGTTGTTCTGTAAAAGCTTTATCGATGAATCTCCACGATGGCTACTTGAAACGGGCCGGCTTACACAAGCTCATAGGACTTTAATTAAAGTCCTTCGTAGCCGGCAGAAAAATCGGTTTTCCGTCACCGACGACATCACAGTAGATGATATTAATAATTTTATCGACGACATTAAAACGCGGAATGCCATGGTAAGTTCTCGTAGAAAAAAAGAAGCAGGTTTGCGAAAGCATTTGTAAATATTTTATATGGCCACGAGGAGGAACTATATATATATATAGCGAAAAGAAATTATTGGTAATTTTTTAGTTAACGAAACTACAAAAAAATTGAGCATTGGTCATACAAGTAGCTTTAGCCTTTCTATTTCATACAGCATATGTGATGTTTTGCAAACGGTACAAGCGACAGTTCTAGATCTGTTATGTTTGTAACAGATCGAAAATATGCCTATATATAAATGGCTACTATATACTTTCATTTTCAATATTTGCTTCCTTCAATCTAAGTCCAAAATACCTTGGTACTACACTAAATAATTTCAGATACCTCACAAAAGTAAAGGGACTATTGTTAAACTATTTGGCGAACAGTTTTGGCGTTCAACCGTTGTCTTCTGCTACTCCAAGTACGCAACGCAAGTATCGCAATGGGAGGCTAGCCTTCACCTACCATTTGTAAAAACCATAGCCGAAAAATTAATCCTACAATTCACGTTTGCTCTCAGTGTGTTTTCTGATCCGGGAACATAAAGCACCCAAAATTTCGAGCTTTGTGAAGTAGAGCAAGCTTTCAATATACACTATTATTTTTTTGACAAATGCTTTACCATCTATCTCACAAGGAATATACTCAGCCAGATCGTCTTGTAAGTAACAGAGGAACCACTTTTGCAAATTCACTTTTTCCTTTTAATTTTTGGCGAGTTCATAGCCAAGGCTCGATGTTTTCGTACAGTAAATGGGCCTTTTGTTAACAGCACCTCTGAGCACCATAAACATCACGTTGTTACATTCTGCAGGATTCATGCACCAAGTAAGCATGGCCTGTGTCATTAAAAAAATAACAAGATTTAACTCAATCTATTTTGGAATAATTATAAGTAGCGGTGCTAACCACGCTGGTCTTACCAGGCAGAGGATATAGTAGATGACTAATAAATGTACATTTCCGTTTTTCGGTACTACGACACCAATCCAGAATGGTTGTGTATGTTCTCTGGTATCACCTGACGGTGTCATCGGTCACTGTGGGACTTAACCCGTTCCTGAGTTTTGCTTTAACTTCCCTCTGCGAGCTTCCCAACCGAGTACTGGACACGATCGTCGTGCGGACAACTCCTAGACGGATAGCGGCGGCCTCAGCTTTTACAATTACAGCGGGAGCAATGAGCGTCTACTATATCTTCTCTAATGGTACGCCCTATCCCAGGGAAGCTACATATGACCTGGTCTGCGGAAAACCGACAGTAAACAGCAACGCATTACAATGGTTAAAGTGATTCCGTAGCGAATATACGTGTGTTATTCGAAATAATGAAGCTACACACGGACGTAGACGATACGGTGTTTATCGGACGAATATTCAGTGATCATGTGCTATGCGGATCTGCTCCTGTGCCCTGCAACCGTTGAGCTGGCATCCAACAGTTACTGCGGTTGCATGTACTCTATTTGGATCCTTCTTAACCTTAGATACGACATGTGTATTGGCTTGAAGCTGCACAATGTCGTTGTAGTATTAAGAACGGTCGATGACCATACCTCATGTTGACAGCGACACCTATAAACATGCGAACTTATATATTAGAAGTTGCATTAGTTTAAAAACGGTAACTGCGTATGCTTATTCGTTAACAGGTTTCTGGTTTGCGCGGTTCGCAAGCTTAGTGATATGTCGACTTTGTATGGACGTTCATGGATCTGTTCAAAGGGTGCATCTAGCCGAGCTTTATCCCAGCGGCTTGCGATCTTTAATCGCTGGCTTCGTCTACACGTGTGCTAATCTGGCTGGTCTCCTTAGTCCCTTCATAGATTACCTTGCAAGTATTTTCTTCTAATCGTGACCCTAGCCGGCAACGTCCAAAAAAATGCACTCTCTGGTTTCTATTTTGACGTTGCAAAGTATTACTTGTAGAATAAATGGGCTCGATTTGCACACAAGCACACCTCTAATTAGCCTCTAGAGACTATTGCAAAGCTGACGTTGTTTGGCCAAAAAAAAAACAACGAGCTATCACGGTGCGTAATATGTGCAGCTGAGCAGCTACTGAAAATTACAAAGCTCATAAGGTTAGCTTAAAATATGGCTGGTAAAATGTTACGAGACGTGCGATTGCAAACAATGCCCAATACCTCTCTAGGCATAAAATTTACTATAGATTGAACAGCATCTAATCTGGCTGATTGATGACATCATATCATGCATCCTTACGTGTTTAAAGGCTCTCTATCTATTTTCCTGTGCATAAAATGCCGATTGATAGATTTTGCCCTCCGCATATGTGACATCCACCGTTCCATTGGATAAGTAGATCAATAAGCTAAACTTACGCATTGCAGGGGCAAGCCACTTATCAATGGGTTCCATCTGTAATGATCGTGTTATTATGCCTCATTGGAAGTTTAGCAGCGCTCTCAGTAAAGGAAACCTTTGACCGAGATCTTCACGAGGAAAGTTCCTAAAAGCTCGCTCCTATCGACGATTAATAAAAGCAATAAGAAATACATAACATATCTTATTCGCCTATTACTGTGTAGAGCTCTGTTGCTGAAAGCAAAAAAAAACGCTAGGATCAGTATTTACGATACGATGAGACTAACGCAAAGCTACCAAGGAACCGTAACATATCAATCTTTATTACTAGCATGCCTCGTTAAACAGATGAAGTTTCAAACTGTAGCAGAAGTAGTTGAGTGAATTCATTTTGCTTAAAAGCATACGATACCCTTGTGTAACGGGATTCAATGCCAGGACGCAACGACAAAAATAAAATTCTCAACATCCTTTGGTAAATTACGTTTTTATAATTTTAATCCGGCCTGGCCCAACGAGCTGACCCCCGTGACGGCCTCTGATACGTGAATTAGAAGTGGGTTAACCTTCTATTGGGTAGTTCCATACCAACTGCGCCGTCTATTCAAGACAGTTCAATAGATTAGCATTGCTGATCATCGATCATCGTTCGTTTTTTTGAATGTAAGCTAACTCTGAGATCAGAACAGTATTCAGTGTTTTGTAAATGGCTTAGCTTCAACTAGGTATGTACACGGGCGAACTCAGACAAAAATGGAAGCTAACTTTTTTTTTAACAGTACACCTATTGAGATCGATGCTGAGGCAGGGGAAATGTAAAAACCTACTGTGTCCAATAGGGCTCAGTAGGATCTGAAAAAATGAAACAGCATCGATCCTAACCTGGGTAAACCCAGTATTACACAAGTCGGTTGTGGGCGACAGAGTTTCTAGGCTGACTAAGACCAGAAATAGGTGACTTGGACTCTGCAGCGGAAACGGTCTTTTTTAAACAAGAGATACTTGCTTCGGGCTAGACTTTGTTTACTTAAGGTTTCTGTTTCTGTTACTGTCGAAACACTCTGTTTGGCAGAAGATCATTGGGCGGGTTGTCTGACGTACGTTTTCCACGAATCACGCCTTCAATTCCTACCCGGCGTGGCGTACAGTCCTTAAATCCCAAGAAAAATTGGTTTAGCCTGCCTTACCTGAATTGCTACCATGTTCTACCCTAGTCAGAATTATAGAAGAACTCATTCTGATAATGCAAATTTATGTGCTAGATAATGCAAACGTAATTGGATGATTGCATTGTCGCTTTTAGCGATCTACTATGCTTGTATGCCCCTAAAGGTAAGCTGGTTCTCAACAGTCAATCCGACAGTTGACTTCTTGATGAAAAAATCTAAAATGGCAATTATTGGCGAAGTGACCAGGGTTTGCCATATAATAACCTCGATTAAATGGCGATCATGTCCATTAGAGCAAACAAAGTCACTAGAGGTAGGACATGATCTGATCGAAAGATTAATCGATTCTAACCACCTCATTAATCCGTCCAGTAAGAACCAAAACCCGACGCCGGGCCCTTTGATTTCTTCGCTGAACTGGGGAACTTTAGATAAAACTTATCGCAAGTAAAACTTCACGATAACGACGCTTTCGACCAAAGGTAAGGGGCGCTTGGATATAACAGGTAAGTTGTTGACACTCTTCGTACCTCTGTCATTGCCTCTAGATCAAGGCTGCACAGAGTGGTTTTCGCATCGTAATTTCCGAGTTAAGTAGCGCACTGTTGCTACAGGCTCGCAATGGCAGTTTGTTGTTTCCGTCGTGCAGCAATAACTCTGACGTCTAAAGATTTTTTGTCGCTTTCAAGCTATTTACCTGCCAGCAATTCGTTAGACTTTACATCCGTACTAACTTGACTAAGATTTGTTCTCTTAAAAAATCTCATGAGATGTCGTGCTTACTCAACTCGACTTTTTAGCTGAACACGGGAGTGAACAAGAAGAACAATAAAATAAACAGATCCTAAAGAGTCGTGAAAAAAAGCACATTTAAAAAAACTTCAATGGAACACTTACTTGATTTTCCTATAATTAGCACTATCCGTCCTATTCAATGCCAACAATCATTGTTTCCAGCATTGTAAACATTATAAGTTTTACATTACGAAGCGTTTGGACCCTCCAGCTAGCATTTCGATAGCCTCTGCGTTTGGTATTTCCAGGAAGATTTTTATCTGATTCATGAAGAAACATTGGTATCCAGCCGTTAACCGTACAGATCGTCCCGTTGTAAATTCTAAGCAACCGTTTATCTCTTCCATATTGTTTTAGCTAACAATTAAATTGCAAATAATTAACACACAAATAATTTTATTCTGAATGAGGTATCCTATCGTCCGGGCTACAGTTAGTACTTAAAAAAATTTCAGGTCCTTCTTTCGGAATACATCCTATTTTAAGGTCAAGGTAGGGTAATGAAGTATAAAGAATTTTGAATCCAAATTAAATTTGTGGGCCATTTCATTTTCATTTTTGAGCTAAAATGATGTTCTCAGGAGTCAAATTTTGAATATCCTTACGTTGAAATAATGTGCTTGAAACCTTTTGACGTAAAATTTCAGAGTTTGCAGAAACTTGCAATATAAATGGGCGTTCGTCTCTAAAAATAAATATTCTGGAGAGCTACCATGACAATCCAGAATTAAACATCAAGACACATTTACTTACGACAAATCACAGTAGGTAAGTAATTAACATCTGCAAACAACACTTGATCAATTTATATGTTGGAAAATGCGCACAAAAAAACATAAATATAGTACGACTATACTATAAAAACTGACTAGTTTTTTCAATTTTTTTGTTCTGTTTCGTCATCGCCGCCTTCATACAGACGCCTGCATGATTTCGCAAAGTTTGAAAAGTGTTTTTGTGGTGTTTCTTTGGTCTTAGTTATTACCGAGAATTGTTGTATCGGTAATAACGGTACTCAGAACAACGATAAGGCACCCTTGCCAGCGTCTTTCGACTACGACAATTACGATATTATAACTGTGAAGTTGACCAAAGTAAAAGTAGATCATATAGTCGATTAAAACACTTCTCGAGAAACAGGCCCTTCAAGTGTACCTTAGGACTCTATTCTCATCCCTCTCCTATTTACCAATTTTATTCACGATATATAAACGTTGTTCCAGCCGAAATTCGGCTCAAAATACTATGCCGGTACTTCTCAAGTTATGGCGTCCCTCAGCATGTGACGCCAATTACTTCGCTCATTACTTCGTTCAATTAGGTACAGCGCAGCTAACAGGATCGCTCTTGCCCAAAGTTGCTGTTCCATACGCAATTCCGCACGCGGTTGTTAATAAGTGGGAAGCCGACGAAGCCCAAATAAAGCTTTTCAGGATATGACGGGGCAAAACTTTGCATCATTCTGGCAACCATCAAGGTTCCTGCAGAATAGAAACTGCCTTGGGCAACGACGCTGACTTATTAGTTGCTGCTGCTGTTGTTGTTGTTATTTGATTTTATTATAAGCTACTGTTCCTGTCGGTTATTATTTAGTTTTTTTAGCCTGGAGTGAATAAGTTATAGAGGTTAGATACGCGGTGCGCTACTCCACGAGCCCGTTCAATTTGCAAAGCTCTCTGCTTTTATTTAGAGCTAATATGCGACAAAATGCGGAGGAAGCTGGCTGAAGGTTAGATTTTGCCATCCGATTTTCATGATTAAAACAAATGAAGTTCCTGCAAATTCGTTCAAATCGAAAAATTGAACAACGTCAACGCCGTCGACTGCAGACAAAAACTGAAACCTCTCAGCTTTGAAGGACTCATGACGTTTGGACCAGTAACGATTCCTGACCGCTCACTGGATACGCATACTGAGGCCTCCGAACGGTGATCGTGTTTCCCTTTTTTATTTTTCCCGCAATAACAGAAAACTATTCTAAAACAATGCTCCTCCTGCCGGGCTAGGTGCTATCTGTTAGAGAAGCCTTACGGTCGGGGGATGCTGCTTGTGCTACATGGGTAGATCTAACTTGCATCGTCTTTATTTGCGTTACGAGGAAAAAGCCAATGTCACAGGTCTTTCCTTTAATATAGGATGTTCTCTTAAATGAAATGGTACTATAGTGTATACGTTAGCATTACAAGGACAATTAAACAAAAAAAAAAAAAGCAATTCGGAGCATATTTTTCTAACTACAGCCGCTCAAGCTTCTGCGCTTACCCTACTTGAGTTATTACAATGCTCTGACGCCTTAGGTAACGGACGCGAAAGCGGACGTCTCCCAAATCTTAGGCTAGATACAAATAAATAGTTAGTGTTCTATAAAAAAAATAGCTTGTTAGACACACGGGATGTTTCAACGTTTTGCTCTGTGCGTTGAGTGTGTACACGCCATCTTGTTAAAAGTAATTACCTGTTTAAGGAGAGACCTATCTATACGGGGGGTTTTTCCTTCATTGTGCTATTGGGCATTAATATCATTTCTGTCCAATCCTTATCGACAATGTTGCGAGCCAACAAATCACGATAGACAATTTACATTCTAATATAATGTAGAATTATCGACTGTGATTTTTCGTAACATAGTAATGCACTTGGAGCATTTTATAGATCTCTGTGTTCGGAGAAAAAGAATATAGCATTTCAAATAAATTAAGCGACAGTCTTTATTATGATATACAGCTTCCGCTACCTAAACTATATTGTAAAGGGTTAGGGATACTATTTATTAGTGTTTCACTATGCAACCTGTATTAGGACCTAGGTTGCAAAGCAACACGACGTTGATTTAGTTTGCAAACCCGACTAGGTTTGTCAAAGGTTCGACAAATCGTAATGATGTTGAAACGCTCTTTTGATCCAGCAGTTTTTTTTTTTTTTACAGTATTTAAGCAAGTAATATCCCCATGTTAATATAATCATAAACTTTAGCGTGTAAGTAATATCATGATACGGCGAACTGTTGAAGAAATGTAGCAGTAGGTCGGCATACGTCAATATGTTTCACGGAATCTGAGTCAAGGGATTTTGTATCCAGCCGCCACTTGGAAATGTGGCTTGAGATCCAGCGATTATGATTCTGTAGTGGGCCTATTTCGAGCCTAGATCGTACATCAGCGTCACCACAAATCTATCTTTGTCTCTAAAAATATCTTAGGTTAGTAGTAGAAGATTAACGGCCACATAACTATTACACAGTTCAGTGTGGAAGTGTAAGCGATTTACTCTGAAAGAAATGTCGGAATTTTCAAGGCTAAAAATTCAAATGGTTCAGCTTCTCAAAAGGCTTACGATTGAAACAAAAAAAAAGGAGATAGGTGAATCCGACAGGCACCATTAAAGCGCGTTTAGCCCTCCCTATACGATTATGATGTCGTAACACTCATTGTTTACTGTTACCTAAACGATGTAGGGTAGTAGAGAATCGGGGATGTACATAGATATGTTTTACAAGTACCTTTTCAAACGTGAACAATCCGCTCCAATGCATGTGTGAAACAGGACAAATTGCCATGAGGCCTAATCGCTGGCATGACTTCCAAACTTCCAACAAGAATTTTGAATTTCTTAGGTAAGCCTAACCCTCGATAATAACCTCAACTCGTAGAGAAATTTGCTCATGCAGCTTCTGCGTCATTGTAATATAATAATCAAATTGTCCCGTGTAGATAAATCACGTTCAGATTGTAAAGAGTTCCATATTTTTGATCAGAGCATTCAACGTATCGCTGAGGATCAGGTGATGCGAAGCAAATTAGGTACGGCGTTTGTCACGAAGCAGATATGTAGAACAAATCTACTTCGTGACAGACCTGCTGCACCTGGATAATTATCCCTATTCAAGTCAATTAGAAAACACTGCCTTGACAAAATCTCTCATAGAGAGTTCGACAGATTGTGATACGAAGGTTTTTTAAAACATCACAAGTGATATGTGTTAGTGATACATGTCTGTAGCATATCGTCGTGCTAGAGCTACCAGTGTTTTGGAATAAAGTATGACCTCAAACTTGCGATTTAGAAGCTCCACAAGATATTCCACTTATATGGAACTCTGTTATATGCCTAAGCATATACAGTCTTAAGAACACACAAATAATGGTTATTTTTTTTCTCTTCTCCCCAGTTACCGGCTGCTACCGCTACCTGAAAGAATCGAACAAACATTTGCATTAACACAATAAAATATAAGTAGTTGGTAGTAGCGTATGTCAACATTGGCGGGGTGCTTCAAAGATTTGTGCCTAGGACGAACCCGAGCGTCTGTCTTGTCTGTAAGGCTTCAATGGCTAAGTAGGTGGAGAATGTTTGAGGTGGCTTCAATGCTCCGATCTGTGTACATTGTTGGGATAAAACGACTCAGGAAGCTACCGCTAATACTGACCTAAGGGTCAGAGAACGAAGGTAAGACAAGATTAACGTTCGCTCCGATGTTGCATGGGGAGGCACTTTCGGCGTCCTGTCGGTCTTTTAGCGAATACCCAAGCATTTTCTGTCATAAAAAAGGGCGACTAAGAGTTTCTTTCTCCTACCCTCTTAGTGACAGGCATTGGCCTTCGCCGGGTCTCCTCCTTTTCAGAGAGTCCTGCGCTCCAAAGGTGCTTACCTAGTTTATTCCCTCTATGATCCAAGTTGATCATACTGGGGCTTTAGTACGTAGTTATGGCACAGGGACAGGGAAGGAGAGAATTAAGTCACGCACAATGGAACATGGCCACAAGGAGCCTACATGGCGTCTACAAAACCATTATTATTAAGGACACGAATGGCGCAACATCGGTATAATATTGAAAATACTACGATGGTGCAAAACATGCTGCGGACGGTGCCCAACATAAAGACATCAAAGGCGGGCATACAGGTATTAGGTCAACTATAGAATCGCATGTTGGATTTACGTGTGATTATAAATGAATTGCTGAACTCCCCCTGTATGAGCATTCTTCGTACGTCTCTTGTACATACCAATTGTGATGCTGAAATATCCGAACGGTATTCTGACCTGTATAGATCTTAGGCACGACGAAACACAAATGTCAGCAGGAGATATACACAACATCCTTATAGTATTTCGAAGGACGTTTTTCCTACGAACATCAACTATATGCATGCAATTAGCACGAGTCCCCAGTGAAATGTTTAAGCGGTAAAAATTATTAATAGGTCAATTTAACGAAGTAAGGTATACAACTACCCGACACCTCTTACGTTTGCGTTACTGTTAAATTTGTACTTGAATTTACATTTGCTTACAGTTACGTTTTCTATAATGGAAGTGTATTTTTAGGTTTATATTATGGACTAGATATGACCTTTTTGGATTTGCTTTCAAAGCATTCTTCGGCTAAAGTGACTACCATCTATGCGAATTGTCTCCTAAGTTGCCACTAGCCAACGAACTCTGAGAAAGTTCCTGCAAGAGATATTGGCTTATCTAACTTAATTATTGACCATTTCTTAGCTAGGTAGCTTTCAGGTCATGGGTCGGGCCGACGTTGACGTCATTTCAAAATTGATCATTTGCATGGCTGTGTGACGATCTAGGATAGAGCACCTTGAAGACCTCTGCAAACATGGATTATATTATACGATTTTATTACAACAAGAGCGCAAATATTGGCCAGGCCCATAAAAAATTTTCGTAGAATGGGCGAGAATAATAGAATCAAACAAAGACGATATCGCTGTTCTCGTTCTAAAATTACAAATTACACAAACTATCCAATTGGCCCACCTCAGATGCAAAGTCCAAAAAAATTACGTTAGGGATCGGTAAGCCAGACGATGGTTCTGACCATTGTTAAAAGATTGCATATGACTAGTGACTTCTCCATACGAGGTACAATACTTCAGTACGCACGTATATGTGAACTGTCATCTATTACTCTGTCAACAGCGTGGGCGACGCTTACATGAGGCGTACATTGAGGCTCATCATCTATCCAAGTTATGCTGCAGTTACGTCGATTAGAGTCACTATTGCAAATTTTACCGTTATACTTGTTCTATCGGCCTACATGTATGAGTGGCGGGCAACTATGAATTTCCTGATAGGATGTGAAACTGTCTTTGTACAAACGTGGGGCTGAGCAACAAACCCAGCCAACGGTTAAGCTACGAACGTACAGCTAAATGAAAAAAGAGGAACATGGATTAGTTAGACATAAGAAGCATATCGAGGGCTAAACAAGCTCGATAATTTAAAATAGTTACTGGTAATCGTTTATAAACCGTGTCTCACACTTTAGTTTATTATTTTTCCTTACCATCTGATCATGCGTATATTCGCTCTTTTGTGTGTGATGCCTTGCCGTGGAAAATGCCTTTTTTTTAAATCTAAATCATTAAGCTTTCGCCTAACTGAACGGTAGAGGTCGTACCAATATGGAAACTTTTCTGGGTTATATTTCGAAAAAAGACGGGTTGATCAATTTATCCAATGACACCACCGTCTATGACTATAATATGAAGAAAAAACAATGTATAGTATGTCTAAGGTGTTTTCGTCAAAGGGCTATTTTTGTTGTCGATATTCTACCCTATCTCATTTTCCAAATTATGTATACTACTGCTATGCCCGTGATTATTGCTGCCATATTTGATTTTCAATTTTTTTTTCGCGATTTCAGTTATTTAGCTTAACCAGTGGTAAAGCTAGGGACGACAGTACTACAGCAAACCAATCAGATCTCATCAACAAAAACTGAGTTACAGTTATGGGCAAAAGCTTTCTTTTTTCTTTCAATGTTTTCGAAGCTTCCTTCGATCGCTCGATCGGCTGGCTCATCGTGGGCCGTGTATGGCTTGTACGCTCACGTCGCCGAGAAGCCGACGCGCTTCATAAGGACACCCTGTATGATCGTCACCCAGTTTCATGGATTCGCTATTATCCAGCCTGTGCCATCCGCCACAGCGTCATCTCCCTTACAATGTATAGTATGTCTAAGCTACTGGCGCGGTATTGGCGATACTGTCGCAATCGCTAATCAGTGGTCATTAGCGGAAGAAGCCCATTTTTTCCCTGCCTGAACCCGTTGATTCTTAGTTAAGTGCCAACGAGATTAGCCAATAGCTGGCGCCAAGCGCATGAACACTGCTGATCTGCGAAATTCAATGCACTATGGCACGTAAAAATGTTTGTCTTGGTAAAATTGTTGCAAAGATCATTTTTCCAGCCGCGTAAAAGCTGGCAAACCCTTCCATGTAAATTAAACATCACAAGTGCTAGTAGTCGCACAACATAATAGCTAATAAGAATCAAACAACGTAAAATCAAATTTATGAACAAAAAAACATCATGGAGATCCGAAAAAGCATGTGTCTACGCACCAATGTCAAATCCATAGTCATTTTCGTTGAAGTTACAATAAAACAGAGAGCTTATGGTACATATAACTCGGCAGACTCGTTAAAGGGGATTAGCTATCTTGAACATTTTCGGTGTGCTCAAGCTGGAGGCCAAAACGTTTAGTCAATATCGCATACTAGTTGTAAGTAAGAGCAAGATGCCCTGTTCAACGGGCTTGTAAATCAGCATACTGCGTACAAGAGCTCGATAACATACTGCTCCGAGCTGAAACACCAAATACAAATATGGCGTCCTACTATTTGAACGCTGCCATGCGGCATCAACGGTAGCTGCAGGAATGCGACCAACCAGTTATGTCTCGCGATGTGGTAATATGTTTACGATTTGTGTGGATAGCTAGCACATTTTCAGTCTGTGAACTGATGGGGCATCGATCTTATTATTTGCACGTATTAATTATCCGGGACGATCTTTGGGTAATAAGCGGAAGGCGAATTTTTATTTATGTCTGTTCACTTTTAGCTATATGGAACTGCTTCAAGCTCGACTGATAATGTCATTCTAATTGTTCACAGCGCCAATATAAAGAAAACGTTCAAAACATCGACATAACATTTGACAGCAAGCATCCCTTACTAACGATGCATGTTCTCGCCTGTACGACTCCCTATGCATGGATGAAAAACAGACATCAAGCGGCCCTATCACCACATAAACAATTTCAAACCTTCTTACAAACTATCGTGAGTTGCTTTCGTTGAAAGCCTCAAGGTATGAGCATTCTTTAAGCTTCTGTTGAATTCTTAGGTTAACCTGAAGTCTCAAAGTAAACACGAGGCGTGTTGTACGAACCATGGAAACATTTTGTTTTCAATTTTCAAAAAGGATGTGAGTACGCCTTAGATAAATCAAGCTGATTCAAGCGTTCGCCAAAATACCACCGTATTTATAACCTTTTTTTTTTAATCAAAAGACAGCCCAATGAGCTTAGCGAAGTGACGAAACGTCTGGCTAAAATTAAGTTGCCACTGAATGCTGCAATTTGAAAAATTCAGTAGTTCGAATTATAATATTCGCTAAAAAGTTGTTAGCTTTACAAAAAAAAAAAAACGTTTATTTTATTGGCTTGAAGCAGGCAAGAGATCAAAGCTTGCTAGCTACGACGCGGGTAGATTTACTCTCCTTACAATTCGTGACGCACGTGGTACGACACATTTCAATTCTTTCGCTACCGTTAGCCGCTGTCTGCTAAGGCAGTAATCGAACAGAAGAAAAAACACGTATTATAAAAACGTGTGAATATGACCTGTATGTATTTGTCCATAAAAAAAAAAACCGCGCCCACTCGACTGCGTCTCTGTCTGTCGTCCGCACTGAAAGCATCGTGTCGCTAGTGCTTGGCATTGTCGAGCTCCACGAAGCCGACTGGAAACGGTCGTGCTCGGTGCGTCTAGACGACGCGCAGGAAGTCACATATACCTAGGCTTAGTCGGAATCGATTTATTGCTTGTTCAATCGGATATAAGTAGTGGTAGGTAGCGTGAAGCTGCGTGCGCAGCAGAACTGCGTCTCGTAATGCTGTTCAAAGTATAGCTTGCATTTACCATCTACTGTATTGCTTTATATTATTCATTTATTCTATTGCCATAGGGCGGAATACATGTGATGTCCAGATGATTGTGCTTACCTCTATACAAACTGGGAGATTAATCGTTAATTCGTGATCAGGGGCTTTACTCCGACGCTAAGGCTGAATGAATCTAGATAGACTAGAAGTCGTTATCCACTAAGTTCATATCTTAAAACAAGATCATACAAAATACAATTCCAGCAATGTACAGCGACTGGAAAGGTTAAATGGGTCTAGCTCATATAATAAAAATTATCAGATTTTTTACAACATCTTTGAAGTTCAAGCTTACGAACGTTACCTATCGGAGCCCGGTACGCCGACTTCATTCGTACCTCAATGATACATATGGACGAGATTTTTTTTCCGGCATAGCACAACGTTTCTTGGTTTTATTTTATCGTGTTCTTGTTTCACTAATAATATAGTTGTTGTTTAGACGGATCGTTACATGTATGTATTTTGTCCTATGACGGCGGCCATTTAAAGGGACTAGCCTTCCTCTTAAATTAGCCGACGGCCTGTATCGCCTAATCACATGTTTTGCTGTTATACATTTACGTTGTCTGTTACTGTCTAATAGCAAGCGTTCTGAAAGCATTCTGCTCAGAACCAAACTCACGTACCATCCATCCACGTTTCACTTAATGGTGGACACGTAACGGCACAGAAATGGATGCTCTGCCCGTTAGAAACAACATGTGGACAGGTAGACACCGACCCGGAAGACCCACGAACGCGCTGGGTTTCGACGATATGGTCGTCGAAGCACGATTTTTTCTCACTCTCAAGATAATTGCACCCTTCTCTACTTCAGCCCCAGTAGCGAAATTTATAGAGAGCCCCCAACTTGAGATATCCGATAGACTACCTACCGATGTATAACTTCTATGGGCTGACCGCTTAGTGGAGTATTTCTATCGACGCCGTAATACGACATGAATGCCAGGCTCAAAGGACAACGGTGACATTAGCAGCAACTGGACAGGACCATATCGCGTTTGAAGTTCATTGCTGCTTGTTGGCCCCTGTGTTGTGTTTGTGTACCTAAAAGCCACAGCCTAGCTAGGTTTGCGAGAGGCGACAATTTTAATCAGTAGACATTGTAGGTTCAGTATTATGCGCTGATGCGCGCACGTAAGGATACGATGCCTTGGTAACACTTAATTCGTAGTTGTTACCCTATGTTGCCCCATGAAAGTGGCATTATTTTAAGGCCCACCGATCACTACGACACCAAGCTTTGGGAAAGCTTACAACTGGCGAAGCATGGGGGCGAAATATGTAACCAGTTACGTTAGGGACCACTGTTACTGCGCCGACTATTACATGATAACAGGCTAACCTGTACGCGAGGCTCGATTGAAGCAGGGATCGCGCATATAACGTATCCAAACACTAGTGAACGCCCAGAAAATCATGTAGGTGGCCACACAAGTAACGATAGCTAAGCGAGTTAGTTTAAACTAAACAAAAAGTATTCATATTTTCTTTAGGTGAAGAAACAAAGAGATCGAACAAGTAGCAATGATAGACCGCAAAATCGATTAAAAAAATAGTTTTGAAAATTCAGTTTACCAAATGCCAACTATTTCGGATATGCGTTTTGATTGGCGCGCGGGAATAAGGGCTTTATTAGTAAAAAACGTTGCTTAGTAAAGGGGTGTTACCCCATAGGCTTGCATGGGCTAAGAAAGCGCCCGCACATTTAATCTACAGAAGGATAATATTCTATAATCAGTAGAATAGTTTCAAGTAGAAACTTATATTGTCCAGCTAATTAATAATAAAGTACACTCGATAAAAATGCAACCACCCGAGGATTCTCGAACGGAAACGGGAAGCCCGCAGAGGTGTCAGTCTTACGTTGTGCGCATTAGCGATCATGCCTATAGTCTTCTTCGAGCTAACTATTCTAAACAGAAGCAATATAGACAACGACTTAGGACAAACTCACGCTAGAGGGGAAAGTTAATTTAGCAAATATTGAAATTGGAAGAAGTTGGCCAAAATCCTTGACTTATATACTTCGTATCCAGAAGTGAGGTGAAATAAAGTCACCTCTTTCAGGTGAAAATAGATACATAAAACTAAATCTGTAATAAATTACTTCATCTCTATAGTTAGTCATTAATTTTCGGTAGACAATATCTATCCATTTAGTGTAAAATTGTCGAGAAGAGTTTCCCGATGCCACTTTTTTGGATTTTTATATATTATCCGTATTTTCTTACGGTTTTCTATAACAATCGGCCAACCAATCAATGAACTACTAATATGCGGTCCCGTTGACGAAACAACGACGCTCAATGCCATCTACATCTGTTCCTTGTTATGAAATTCTGGTAAAACACGTTTAGATGTCAGATGCTGTTGTCTTGGACGCGGATAGGCCATTCCGTGTGTATAACCTCTTATGACACCTTGTTAGACCTATAAGTTGTCGCTTCACATCGAGAAAAATTAGACATCGATTCATGTTTAGACCTTGTAAACTGGTTTCAATACGCATATAGCGGTGGGCGGTGATATTTCGAGAGAGATAGAGTTTAGAGTTGGCACAACTTCACTGGCAAGAACAGCGATAAATGTTTAGATAAACGTGAATGTCATTTGCAGGTGTGTCTAAAAAAAAAGTATACGGAGTCTTCATTACACGATTGCTGTTCTTCGAAGAACCATATGTGCAGAAACATTCCAAAAAAATGTCGAACATAGAAAAACAGGTCCATAGAAGATAGCTTTTTAGACTTCAGAGTACAGTCTCCCATACGTGTATAGTGCGGTATAGGTGGACAATAGACGGGAACAAACGAAACTTCAGGCTGGCATTAATAGAGCTGCACAGTTGCGTAGAGTCAAATATATATAAAAAAATACAAGTATCTTATGTAAACTCAGCTTTTTTTTCGCCCCTATCAACATAACTAGGTTAACATAACAAGGTTTCTGTCGAGATTTCCAGTGGTTACCGTTATTAATCTGAGCAAATGTAAGATCCCGTCAAAACATAACAGGACGCGTTTGATGACAAATTCAAATATACGTTATCCTAAACCAATTCTTAAGATGCATTTGAGTTCATTTGAAAAGTCTCACGGACGTTGCTACTCATTCAAAATTATTGAGATCAAACACTTGAATTTTAGTATTTTTTTTTTTTACCGTTTATCTATTTGGCCTGTGAAAGCTAAACAGTTCTCGACCGCGAGTACTAAGCTTATAGTATCTCGTAACCAGGCATTTTCCGCTGCCGGTTCATTTGCTAATTTTCTTTGAGCTGCTAGATGTAGTCTTCCTCTCGACCCTACCAGTGCTTTACCAGTTTTAATTAGTAAGCAGCCAAACAAAGCTATTACAATAGCAAGATTTCCTTGCAGGGCCCTTTGCGACCTTTTCGTGAATATAAATATGAATAATGGTTCCTACACGGGCCAACAATATATTGGAGCTTTGTAACGTTTCTGACAAGCTGTCTTTTTCTATCATTATGGCTATGGAGACATATGGCTAGCTCGAGCTGGATAGCTCAGCCAGATTGATAGTCAGACATATAGCGGCATGTTGAGATAACACATAAGGGGTGTGACTAACATATGTCAATATTCGGTTTCGCATTTTCACAATGGCGGAACCATGGTCGTTTCATCAAGAGGCTATCTATCTACTGGACGACGTGGACACAAATCAATACGAATGTTTACCAAAGCAAGTATTGCTTTTCCGTCAACTCGAGAGAAGAAAGTCACAAGTACTCTTAACTCCCAGATATAGTACCAAATATAGGTATACTTAGATACGAGTTTCTCGTTGTTCTGAGATCTAACATTGAAAGGACGATGGTGTCATCGCGTCCGCGATTGCATCAATTCGTTCTTACGCTCATTAGGAGTCATTGAAGACGCAGCGATCGGCCGACTAATATCAGACGATCGCTAACGTTAGCTAAAGCCGAAGTTTACGGAAAAATAAGACAAATGTACATCACGGGAGCGATATATCGAGATACCAATTGGTATATCGTTACTATTACAATATCTGTCTATCAGAGAAAATCTGTTGCGAACGTCGCTACGGACAAAGTTGGACGCAGCTTAAGTTTAATCATCGATGTCGTGGTAGGATGATACGAGCGTTTTTGTGGAAGGGGAAGGAAACGTTAACGTCTGTATCGGCCATTGGAAAACGTTCCGTTCACATGGTACCAACAGTCACAATTGATCGTGTGAATGAGCAGCGTTACACGCGAGCTCCGTATCCGTTTCATAAAAATCAGACATCTATAATCGATCCGCGAAAAAAGTTATTCTCATTAAGACCTAATGCGGTTCCACCGTACGCTGATGACATGCCAATTCATCAACGAAAAGAAGTCAAGCGTGCTCAAATCCATCAATATGGCGCTTACGTTACTCTTAACCGTGAAGGGTCCGGTTCACAAACATGGTATTGGACCTTGCGCAAAGCTTTGAGATTTAATAAGCGAAGCAGTATTGTTTCATTTTACTTATACTGTTGCCGTTGTTCTATTATTGGGAATTACGGTCTGGGCGTTGAAGGATGATATATCGGTTCTTTGAGCACTTACGCAATCGATCCGGTAGTAAACCTCATGTCGGGTGAATAGGCTAACATACGTCAGGGTGAGTTGAAAAAGATATTAAATAGACACCACATAAAAGACTAGCCATTGAGACTACGAACTGTTTTGTTTATACGTTCCTAAAACTTACTTAATTTACAACAGTAACTGACTTGTTATCATATGCATCCAATATGCGATGTTTCTGGTAGACACCACCAATGTTATAGCTAGGATTCGAAAGAAGGTAAACCACAGACAATTTATCTCACCAGATCTCCACGAACACGATATAGGCCAATCCAACCCTAAACGAAATTTCATAACTTAGGTATACTGGCCAGCTTGAATTTTTAAATATTCAAGGGAAACCCTCATCACAAATCCCTGAACATCTCACCCTTCTTGTAGAAAGGACTCTGTACTTTAGTCACTAGGTAATGTCAGTCATGAGCTATGACGAAGATTAAAAAGTGACGATTATTCTAAAGGCAGTATATTGTGCTGAATTTACGATTTTTTTCTCAACTGAACGCGAACTCGGTCTACAGCCCTTGTTCAAGCCAGTAGAATTTGCTTGTATTATTAAAATTATCAACTAATCCAGTGCGGTGAACTACTATTGTTCTTTAGAGAATCTTTAGATGCAACGTATTCATGGACCCGTAATAGTAAGATTCTTCAATACTCTTTCTGTATATGAGAGATACTCAATGACGTCCCGAAGATACGGCCGTCGATGCTCGAATGTTCTGATCGGGTGTTCATTTACATCAAATGATATCAAATCATCAAGCCATCAAACACGTGGCCTTAGAACTGAAAGGTTCAAGAAAGGCTGCGACACGTATAATTCAATCCCGAACGCGTTGAGCATAGGCCTGTACTGAACTGGATAGCCGAACCGCTGGTAGCAGTTAACAGGCGACCATTTTGGCAACCTGTTCTGATGCCAGGAACATCGAAGGGTGAAAACAAGCTCACGTACGTACATTCATGAGGAGTACTTCATAAGCGGTATGCACGGTCAGTACATGCTGTGGTAAAATCTTGTTACCTTGCCATTGTAAAAATGGCCAAAACGAAGTGCGGTAGGACTTCAAACAATGTTCTTCGCCTGCAGATTGCCGCACAAGACACTGTCAGATGTACTTCTAGCGGCACCACCCGTTGAGATCTCAGCAAGATGAAGGTAGCCTCAGTTTAGAACGGGAGACGATCTTCTGCGGCTCTTCGTCAGCTTCTCTGGATTCGATTTTGCTTTGAGAGTGAAGTCTGTCTTACAAGAAGTCACCACTGCCGCCAGCATCGATGGTGCTGATGATGGTAAAAGTGTCACCGCCATCCCCCTGAAGCAGACAGCTACCGCCGCGGTGTAACTGCCCGGCGAAGAAGTAACACTGGATGTAGTTTAAAGGCAGTTGCCACCACAAAGCTTCTACAACGACTGCTACCTATAGTTTTGCTAGCCATACCTCTATATAGTTGCTATCGTGTAATGATCGCTTAACGCACTTTTCGGGCGCCGGCAGTCGTCACTATCGTTGTTATTGTCGTCGGCAGGTCTATCGAAAAACTTCGTTGAAACGTTACGCGCGCCAGGGGCCCACAACGGTCGCGCGGCCAATTGTAGGGGCGACATTGCCGCGTACAAGGTTTTGACAACGTTGAGTAAAGAATGTTAGCACGGATGACTGGACTCGGCGCTGCGCCTTGTGGCGATGAGGTTAGCACATGCGCAAAGAATTACATGATACGTTGTTCGCTTGTATTTCCAATGAGGACGTTCGAAGCTCTGCTTTCTCAGGCATCCTATGTCATATATGTCTCAATGACTCATCTATGTCGATAGGACGACACAGTGGAACAGGGCTAGACTGAGACTCGTACGATTCTGCGCCTTCAAGCGCCACCGAGTCGCCACTGCATATATATAGGGAGCGTTTTAATTTGGTTTTTCTGCTTTGCTTCCGTAATATGTATATACAGCACAATTTCACGTGGCACGCTCGGCGAACGTATATGGATGATGCTTGTTCAGGCAGATAAAGGTGCTTGATGCTGGTTTCATCCTAAGCCGTCGATCTCTGTCAATCGAGCTAATAACGATAGGGTAGTTTTTAGCACAGGACGGAAAATGACCTCTTAAGTAAGATATATATTCAAAGCGAAAAGTTACAGCCATTCAATCATATGAATCTTCGCAGTGCTTCAATAGCGATGAAGCACATGTTATAGCAAAACGATCTGTTCTTATATAATAACAACCCAGGATATGTGCAACTTCATTTGTGATGCGCTCCGAATAGACTTTAGAAATTACTTTTTTTTTTTTTTTTTTTTTTTTATTAATTACTGCATTACAAGTTTGTCGCGTGCAATTTTTACTATAATTCAATTTCGCTTCTATCTCGAATGTGTATATATTGGCTAATCCAAACAATATATGTAACTTGAATTGTTAAATCTAAATATTATTTTAACAGTATAGCATTCGCGTGCTATATAATTCTAATACAGCTAGTGGATATTTAGAGAAAAATATCCGTGTTGATTTCGTACGCATCTCTTAAAAATATGGCATTTTGTTACTAAAAATTTCTGGTTACCCTCGAGAAAAGCCTGTCGGACATGATATATCAAGGACGTAAATTGCGGTGAGACGCTTTGGAGACGCTTTGTATTGTTCATTATACTCGAACACTGGATTTTCCGGTAAAAACCTTTTATCGAGCGCTCTGAAATAAGCTAATTAATGAAGGAAAATCACAAACGTTTATAGTTTGATAAACTTGTACGTATGTTCTCAGAAATCGATCTCGCAGACACAGTTGGCGATGACGCCATGTTCAACTAAAACTGAGCTTTTTAGTTTAATACAAAAGGCAAACAGGAGATTAGTCAAACATCGTATTGAACTCGTCTTGAAATGGTGCCGAAGGTGCAATTTTAACGCTTTTACATAATACGATATAAGCTTCTTTCTACAAAGTGTTTTACAATCCGATAATCTCCCAAGGACGCTTACTCAATTCCTCTTACGTTATGTGTATTTTGCGTCAGTTTCTGACTTTAAAAAGAAAACTATACATCGTGTATAGATCAGATAATGATCACCCCAGTGGTTCCAGGTCCAAGCCAGAAAGCCCGGTAAAAATTGATATCCTAAGAAAGGGTAAATATGCTTCATTAAACTCTACAAGTAAAGACATATTATCGGGATATATCAAAATCTTTTTTTTTTTTTCATCTTTGCATAAAATCCTTTCTTCCGCTTTCGTGTCAGCCCTAACAAAGACGTGTCCCGTCAGATTTAGATTTAGAGCGTCGATTATGATTGCGTACGAGGAAGTAGTTCCTACCGGCCACTAGTTAGTATTGTTCTGATACCGTTCTTCGATGGGTTTTCTCATGAACTATTTAACTTTTGATAGGAAATTCAACCTAACAACGGCGCGTTAGGTTGACGCAGGAGAAGTGTAACCTCTGAAGTCGGCTATATATATATATATATATATATATATATATATACACATGGTTACATTCAGCGTATGGCGAGTTCGCCAACCAGAGATTACTCTATACACCTGGTACTCGCAAGCACAATGAAAAACGATCGGTGGCATCAAAACCAAGAGGAAATAAACATATTAGGAAAAAATAAGAAACAGTCAACTCATATGGAAGGTTTACAGTCACGTCCTGTCTATAAGAAGCTGCCGTTTGTTGTTGCAGGTGTAGTTTCCTCTATTTGTGCCGCTATTGATCTAATCGAAACATACCTTAATTCAAGGCGCCATATACAGCTGCCACATTGGTTCTGTCGCTCTCATGAATGGCCGTCCTGTGCCAGTCAGTTATTACTTACTTTCGCGATAAGTTGTCGACACGGTGGTCGTCTGAACGCTCTCTATGTACATACGACTTTATCGACTCATCTCTAGCAATGAACTTAATTTGCCCGCGCAATCCAAGACATTACAAATAAATTATCAGTGTGAAAAAACAACATGCTACCCAATAGCTCATTCTCGATTTTTCTGCAACATCGTACCGATATAGAACAAAAAAAAGGGCTCAGAGCTGGTTCGTGCGCTTGTTAGCTTCAATCTCTTTGGGATCGGCGATTGGTATATGGTTTTCCCGACTGCCATGGCCATTCGTTAGGAAAAACGGCTCAAAAAAAAGTTACGAACAGGTCGGAAACAGACAAAACAGCGTGACGCTCGTAGCGAATATTTATGTATATGCACAGAATCATTCAGTGGCAGGTCCGTCACAGTTAATGCACATAATAGGATATTATCCTGTCAATCGGTTGACCTTTGGACGCTTTTTACCGAACAACTAATTGACGCTCTTAGAGACGTGCAAGCGTGGCATAACCAGTTAACAAGTTCTGATAACGAGGATAACGTAAATATGGCTGGTAACCATTTTTTGTCCAATGACAATGCCAGACCCAGACAGTGTTTTTGAAAACCGCGTGACTGATTGGGCCAGTTTTTAAAAGCCAGCCCATTTGTAGCCTTGAATGGTCAATACAACCTGTCATGTTTTATGCTCAAACTGTCCCCTTGAAGATCACAGTTGAATATAGATGGACGCACATCTTACGTTACAGCGTTTTCGAACTGTATATTAACAATAACTAGAAATTATTACTAGAACTAAATGTTATTAGTAAAACGCATATTCCGTTTTTTAACCAGAAGTTTCCAACTAAATAGAACAGACAGATCGTTAGTAAAAAAAAAAAAGGGCAGCGAGGGGCGACAGAGGAAAAAACAAGATATATTCACGGAAGCTAGCAATAACTTAGATAAAATTGCGAAATCGGCTAATTTAGGTCGACAAAAATCAATTATTTTCAAGCTGGCACAGCGGTCAATACTTGTCTATCTGTATTTTCAGCAAGTAGCCTATGCCGTTTGACAACAGCTGGGTCCTACATCTAACCAACGAGTCGCCTGCCGTATTGTCAGGGGTGCGCGACCCCGGCAGGGGATTCGGGCGACTGCGAAGTATGGCGTTTGTTTCGTTTTGACGCAAGTATATATATTCAATAAAAAGTAACATTGCACCGCTACGCTACACCAATCCCCGCTACAGAACTGAGTGCTTCTACGTGGGAATCTCTGAAGTGGACTCGCTGCTGAAGTCGAACGATCTTTGGCGGCTCTTTGATAACGAACCGGATGAACTAAGCAAGCTGTGTCAATCAAATGTGAGAGCTCTAGTCAAAATAAGGACTATCGCACATGTAAAATAGGTACGTATACACTGAACACGACCATGCATTTGTGCCTTGTCTATTTCTCTATTATATAGTTGAGCACTGTGTATGTCAACGAGACCAAATAATTGCAAGCCGTGTCACGGAGGAATCAGCCCTCTCGATCAGCTTAACTTGTTCTACTAACTTGTATACAACTAAGACGAATGAAGTAATTTCGCTAAGCTTCCAGATACGCTGAGCAGTTCATCGGCAATGTAATACTTGGTATTATGATGCGAACGCTTCTCTATAAAGCTGTTATATCCGATTATCTTCTTTATGCTTCTTTCACATTAGCTTTCAATCTGACGATCCGCCCTGACTATACAAGGAAAAAGTCGAACTCTATCGAATGAAAAGCACGATAAACAGGAACGTACATGTACACGACTCCGGCAGGTAATCGCGATGATTTCGTTATTTAAGATTCAATAGAGTCATTTATTTCGTGTGCAGAGCAAGGGTTGCTAGATCAGAGTCGGCTAAAAGCACCTCGGGCTTTCTAATTATCGTGACGGCTTTGTGGTCTGATCAACGATCTCTTTAGGTGTTAGCAATAAACGGGACTTTCAATGTAATCTACGACGACTTGCATCGCAATCATTGGCTGGATCATGAAGGAGACTCTTTTAATGATCTTTTCGTAGTGATTTATTCCGCCGTTGCGCCCAAGGCTCAAGGGACGTGCTCGCTACCGCTAAGAAGCAGACTTCAATGGACTCAGATATTAACCTTGGCTATCATGAACCTGCCCTCGCGACCAGTGAAATCAATCTTCGATTACTGTAATTTGCATTTCCGTCAAATAGTAACTACGAAGCGCTGAGTGTGCGATTGGCCTAATATTGTTCGTCGAGCTTTGCTGTGGTCCGCGGTCGTCAATTCGATCCTATTCTTGCCTGAAATTTTACTGAACAGTCTTTTAACAGTTGTCATCATCAGATCTTCATTGCAAACATACTTTTTCGGAGTGAAGGTATAAAAAAAAATAGCTCATAAAGTGAGTGCTTCATCGAAAATATCCCGCAAGCATAGCACAACGGATATCAGGCTGCTGCTGCTTTGAAGTCAACATCTGTCGAAGTCCTCGAATGATGACGAATTAGCTAAAGAAAACATATCCTAATATATAGCAGCAATTGCATTTATAAAGTCAAAACTCAAGAGCAATAATATTGAGATTAACGAAACACGTGCCATTTCTTGCGGCAATACGCTATTGTCAGGCAAACAATGAATACTCGAACCTATTCTTGGACATGTTTCGTGTCCTTGGAAATAGCGCGTCCATTTAATTGCGCGTTCCGGTGTGTAGTACATATACTGGGTCACGTCTATTCTAATGTTGCTAGACATCGGATGCTCACCACATCAGTAGTAGGAAATTTTTAAATATTATGCCGCTTTCCATGAGACGACGATTTTTGCACTAACACGCAAGTTACCTGACGTTCGTTTCATCTAGCTCAGTTGCTGACGTTTGGGAGCAGGGGCAGGAGAGAACACAAATCTCATCTTAGCTTTACGAATACTCGAAACTACTAGCTGCATGATGCATTTCATACATGTATGTATGATACTATAAACAATCATGTATAATTTATCGACTTCAACAACCTCGCCGGTGGTAAGAGAAGCCGCGGTGTCTTTACAGCGTAAGTAAACGTCCATGCTTCTTTTACGTCCGCTTGCCGTTATTGTTTCGCTATAATCATACATTTCAGTTCTCAATATGTTGAGTATTGTGTTTTCGCAGACGATCCCACATCTACCGAACGACAAATGCGTCCATTTCATAGGCGAGTGCGTACCTGCTGCTTTTGCAGCTGTTGTTGCACAACCATGCAAACGCAGGTCTACCGGTCAACCAGGAAGTCATCAGCAATCGAGCCGGATAGACAGCTGACCCCAGCCGGGCACCCCGGTCGCGGCATGACATGTTTCAGCCGCTGAACGTTTAGGTAATGCCACCTCAGCCTCACCTTCTCAATTGCTATTCCTTTCAATATAGTCAATCAGTCTCACAGCGAAACGAAAAGACGCTATGACACCACTTTGTGTGACACTCACCGTAGGTAACACATTAATTTCGCGCGCTGAAAATGGCTGAATGCCGATCGAGGCGAACGGTACGTAAGGGCAGCATCATTCCCCGAGCAGTCGACTCGTCTACTGAACGTCCCGGTATGCCTATGAGCCTAGGCAACATGAAAGGTAATACAGCTCATAAGGTCAACACATGCTTTGTCTATGCCATGATATACATCAGGTTTGTAATGAAAAGCATAATAACATAGTGCAAAATCGGAGCAAGAAGCGTCCTGAATCTGTTCTTCGATAAGACGTAAATTCTTAGTGTCACGTAACTGCAAAGTAAAACTTGCAATTAAGCAAATATAGTAAATCACGTTCCACAATATTTTCTTTTCAATTTAACTTTGTAGTATTCCAGCTTGTTCAAAGCCCTGTACAGGCATGGCTTCTTTTTCTTTGGCTTCCTATCCTTTAGTGGCGTCAAATTTGAGGAGTTCGATGGGAAACCTTGTCCGCCCTTTGGGCTATTTAGAACGACAAAAGTTTGCCTTTTGCCCTCAAATGTAAATATCTTAATGTAGTATACATAATAGAGCGTGGCTCAGGTGCTATGGGTAGGTCAGTGACACAGAGCGCAGCAATATTATTATAGTAGCACTTGGCAACGTTTTGCGGAAAGCGAGTCATATCAGAACTCAACGTTATCGAAATCTGTTGAGCTGTCTGGTATGTCAAGCATCATCGCTTTTTGAGTTCTGCCAATAGTATCGGATACAAATTTATCTGGTCTGGTAACGATAGCTATACTCATCTTTGGCTCGATGGAGGCCAAGCATTTTGCGTTATGCTATAGATGGCATACAGGACGATGGTCGTCTTTCGAAGCAACGCTAAAAAGTCGTCAGGCCGAACTTTGGTAAAATAGATGGGTTCAAGCTTTACCGAAGTCATGTGAATGGTAATTTTGATATCACCACTTCAGACCACGGTTGTTACAATCTCATGAGACAGCAAAATGCAGTTCAAGCGCGCGTGCGGCTGTACCCCGCTTAGGCAGTTGCGTCATGAAATCTCTACCAGGCTGTACGTGTAACAACGATTTCTTCCAACCTACTTAGGTTAACATACATGAGATGCGCGTTGGCCAATCGTCGCCGAGCTACTTTCATCGATTTAAATACCTTTTTTTGTTGATCCAATAGGACAAATGCTGATCAGGCTCAAACCAACATAAAAAAAATCAGTCTTCTATGAAAAAATCATAATTGATAGGCACCTATAAAGGTTAATCAGTGTGCTTGTTTTCGGAATGCGCAAAATGGGTTTACATGTAGAATAGTTTTGTTACGTTCAAAGATTAAAGAAAGTGATTTTCTATTAAAAAAAAAAGAGTCCCATCGGTTCAAATGAAATCCCAGTTAATACCAACTCTTGGATTCTTACAGACCGATCAGTGCTGCCGCACAAAATAGAAGTGCGTCACCAGCAGTCGAATAGCTAGATCCAATGTCGAATGATCCATAGTAGATCGTAGTGTTTTGTGAGTTTGAAGAAGTTAATACGATTTATAGAAGCCGTTCAATAGAAATATTGTTTATTGTCCCCAATAATGCTTCCTTCATGCGTTAGAGCTTTTGGGCTGAAGACGATCAACTTAACAGCACTCAGAAACGTCCACTTGAGATGGCATCTACATCAATCTGTGTACTATCACGCAAAGTGGTCTATCAGCTCCTATGTTGCGTCTGTGGAAAACCGGGACGTCCTTCTTTAGCGTTAGCAGATCATTGAAATGCACGTACGTATGAGAGGCACCAGCCTATAGATGCCCTAGGGGAGGGTTTTCAAGGACGAATACAAGGAAGACACGTACAGCGTATGCTGAGTTGAATAAGTTGCTATGGTCGCAAATTTTTCCGAAATACGACGATATTAGGCGTTCTGAATACTAATTAGAAAAATGGACCTAAACACGCTCCCATATCGTGTTCTCCAGATCTTATTGGTGTGCTATAACTAATGTAAACTGTCGCATTGAGTAATCCTGTTAAGCGGTTAGACAAATATTATAAGCCAGCAGAAATCATTTAAAGCACGCACGGATCAAGTCGGCGTGGGTCGAGCATTAATATGGTACGAAGCCAAACACCCGAGCCGTTGTCAGTGAGAGGCGGCCTTGTGTCCATTTCGTGTTTCCACCACTCTGACCGTCCGCCTTAACTGACAAGGCGATTCAACAGCGCGGCGTTACTGAAGTTCCTTGTGATGTAGTGCAGTCTAGCCTAATAATAAGTTACGGAACATGTATCGATAGTTATCCGTTAACTCCTTTAAGCTCCGTTAAATCCTCCTCCACAGAGGATTCTGCTATTATTACATATATAGTATACCACTGATGACCAAGAGTAGATAATCTGCAAACTTATTTATCGATATCCGTTGTCGTATCTGTTTCTGTACTCTGTGTACAGGGCCAACTGCGTGTAATCGACAATAGGGCACGAAGGATAATATTAGGGGGCGGTGGGTCAGGATCTGCCTGCTGGTCTAATTCGCGTGCACTTAGTAATATGTAACGGTGTGTGCATTGCACTTCGTGTATATATATATATATATATTTTTCTTCGTTTTCGAAATATGCAGATGATAGAAAAGCGCTATCGATACAAAATCTGCAAAGCTTTCGTTGGACGTCTCATTTATTAGTACGATGGCTAAGAGTCATTTGGCCCGGTGAGTCATCCATCAAACTATAACATATTGATGATCGATCAGAAAATTTACACGCGTAGAGAATGGCTTTCCGATTGAGTGATATGTGTACCATAAGCACACATGTATATGACGTTTTATCTAGCGCTATGCTTTTCATACACTTGAACTTAAATGTAACGACAGAATGTAACCGTTGGAGTGACTTACGTATATGGTAACTGGCAGTACGTTAATAATTTTAAGCCAAGAGTCAGCAAAATGAAAATGTTTTTGTTTGAATTTAAGAGTCCTGCTCTTCGTTGATATATATATATATTGCTCTGCGATACTTTTAATGGACGGATATATTGCTTGTCTTTACATAGGATCACTATGTGCAAATTGATTCTATTAGTACACTACTTGCAGACTGAATATAATACGCGGAGCAAAACATTGAGAGCCTCCTTTGTAATTATCTTTGTCTACGGTCATTATGGACACTTCGCTTCGCTCCCGCAATCAACCTCCTTCATCTTTTTTCGAACTTGTCCGACAGGAAATAAGGTCAAGTCTCGACCTATCCAAGCTGACTCATTGAGGCTTAAAAAGTAATGTGTGTTCGCTGGAAGTTGGCATGTTTGAAATTTTCGCCAGCTGATAACAATGTATGTCGTTTTGAAGGGGGGAACTAGTGTCTAAAGGTGACTAAAAAGTCCGCACTCTCCTTCACAACGAACTAAGGCTAGATGATAAAATCAAAGCGAAACGTTTAGCCTATTTTTTGACTAATATTTCAAGAGTTACGAATCGAAGCTTTCGCAAGGGCATCTAAAACAGCTGAAAATTTCTCTGGTAGTTTGATAGTCAGGAGAAAATCTCGGTAAAGTTCGTCGGAACGATCGTACGGAGTCAGCTTGAGTCGAACAGATGACTTATTAAAAAAACCAGGATTAGCGCCCTCAAAAGAGACTTTGGGTGAACTGCTAAGCCCGCATTCTGGTCCTGATTGACTGACGCAGGTGACGATAGCGATACGATCAGTTGTGAAGTGACGTGAAGCAAATGAAATGTGCGTAATTTTGTGCACTCGGAAAAAAAACTTGCAAATCTTTCTCACAACGATTTTCATTCAAAATTAACATAATTCGAAACTTCAAGCTTCGAACAATGGAGACTAACATCAAACTATTTTACTATTGAACTGGTTATTATTTGAGGCTACTGAGTGGTACTGAGGTACTGAATTTTTGTTCTATGCGTCCTAAGCCGCGGAGCCAAAATATCCCTTTTAGGAACTTGAAGTGCTCTACTTTAGGCCTATTTATTCGGTCCTAGTCTCGTGCGTTTGCTGACTTTTTTTTGTAGTTGCACATTTTAGGTTAAGTTATTCTATCTTGTGTTTCATTCCAGTCCTGACATCACTCACCGCACCACAACAACAACAGGGGGATAGCCTCGCGGGTATCCTTAAAGTAAGCACAATTTGTTTAGCAGTAGAAAAATAAAGTAATAACGCCGCCAAATTATGATATAATTACATGCATATGGGCGTACATACAATAGCTAGATATTCACCAGAAGGACAGATGTGACAGCATCTTCTTAATTTCGACTTTGTCAAGAATATGTATTGCCGATACAGGTAGAACGCTATTCGTAAAGGTGATGTTTAGATCGGGCTTAGATGCACGCTGAACCGATTTCCGTAGAATTAAGAAGCATGAAAAAAAAAAACTACTATTTGCCAGGGGCGAAAATCCAGGCGAACTTTCGGGTTGAAATTGCTCAAAGAGCTTGCCTTGTCAGCATATGTAATGCCTCGCTATTTTTACAACACAGATATTCATTCGTTTTCCGGTCATGAAGCGCAACTAACTTGATCAGCTCTGTCTTATTGACAAGAGAGATGCTTCAAGATAGATATGGTTGGTTGAGAAAGAAAGACACTATATGCGTCCGATTTTTGAATGTACGCTAAAATTAATTAAATATAGATTGAATGTTATCTACGTGCATGGTATGCAGACATTTCCGTCAGGCTGTTGGTAGACTGCGTGGTCTCAAACTTGTACCCCATGACACTTGTAGTTCTTAAATGCGTAAGTCTGTAACAAAGCACTTCGCCAACTTTTTCTTCTTGATCTTCCTGTTAACTTCAATGAGCAATAAAGACGAAGAACCAAACGTGAACCGCAGTTTGACCTCCGCCTAACGTTTGACAGGCTCTGGCATTATTCGAAGGTATCTAGTCTCGTCGGCGACTACCCTTTAATGCAAGTCTTCCCTTTCCTCTTAGGCCCTCGCCCATCGGGTCGGTTACCCTCTCACTCGAGGGCAACGCGGACTCACGCTACCCACAATAGTAGCAGAGCGCGCACGAATGCGGACCATCGGCCATAGCAAGGTCGCAATCTAGCTGTTGATAACCGACTACGGCATTTGCACAGAGGAGACTCAGGATTCGTAATTCAACGTTTGATAAAACCAACTAGCGTGACAAAATGGCTAATTGAGAATAATTCTGATAAACGTGACCAGACTGCCATGAATAAAGTTTGACAATATGTAACTTCAGCTCTTCTTCCCCTGTGAAGCACCCCGAAGGCGTCCGCCAAAAAACTACATTGCTACCATTTAAATTGGATCGATTCAAGGTGAATCTTTCGTGTAAAGTGATAGATGATACATAGTCACAGGCGACGACCCGTTGCGTTTCAAGTGTGGGGTTTTTTCACTTGGATGGAACCCTTTTGACATTGGCACTAACCACCGGTCCTGCAATAACGACTTCGCTGGTCAGATCCTGAGTGTTAATTCCTGTTTTGATCGCCTGGCTGCCGTTACGGATCGAAAAAGTACTAAATCGGATGGACCAACAATCAATAAACACTGTGTTTGCCGCCTCATATTTCTGGCCAGCTGTGTGTTATAGGCGCGACCTTTTCGTTCTGTATCCAGGACAAAAACATTAATCGCATCAACGGCACTTTCGGCACCAAACAAAACGAGTGAGTCTTTCTATCCGTCGAAGCTACGAAAATATCAGCTGCAATTACCTGCTTCGTCCGCTGTATTCATCGCGCACTTACTGTGGCCTGAAAAGACTATTCTGGGTTGTTTTTCCTTGCCATTTGGACATTCAATTAACATGTTGTTCTCCTAGCGCATAGATAGCTAAATGCGAGTACCTGCGCCAGTTGTGATATCAGTGATCATATCGACAGGCTCAACGAAGTAATGCAGCGGTAACTGAGCGACAAGGTAGTGTCGAAATTTTTTAGATGTCCTATTGCAGGAGACGTGCTAACGTGCACATACGCATGCTTCTCTTAAAAATCTCAACTTCGTTCTCTTTTGATGCACAACCTGCACGACGATAGTTTGTATTGAAAGGATTCCTGACAAGCGATCAACCACCGAATAAAGTTCGTCACGGTACGCAGGAACCCATTACTAGCTCTCGTATATAGAATCACGCGTCAATTTTGGTCACTTATCTCCGACGGATCGACTTTCGATCGTGTGCGTGCGTGCGTGCGTGTCTTCCAGTTTAGTGCTAAAAATAGCTGCTTCTCTTGCCAGGACAACCTGAGAATTGTAACTTTGCTAGATGTGTATGTTTGTTTGCGGCAGTTGATCATCGACAGAACGGAAGACACAACTGCAGATAAAAGCTAAGATGAAACTGATTGGAGTTCTCGCGCTCTGCGCGGCAGTGAGCATTGTTCGCGCTCGGGAGGAAGGTTAGTAAAGATGCTATACCTAAATAATGTTCGAGGAATGGATATACAACGTTTGAGAATAGCGAGGATAGAAGTTCGCAGTAGCAAAAGACCCGTCAACAAAATAACCGACACGATCTTGTTTAACGTGGGCCTTCGTTTACGTTATTATAATAATATAGGGACTATTGTATACGGTAAATGAATTTCTAGCGAAAGCACTCAGCTGCCGGCGGTGTTCACTCCGAAACAAGGCATTAAAGCATTATTTAGCATATATGTACGACGCACGAAACCGTACGCCTAGCTAACAGATCACGCAACGTTTGCTAGTGCATTGAAAAGAATGCCGAGCAGGCACAGGTTTTCAATGCAGTTAAAACGATGGGGTCCTAAAGTGCAGCTAGTTTTACAACTTGCGCGGGCAACTTCTTCTTATTTTTGTTTGGAACTTCCCTCCATCAGCAAGACATACGTGTAAATAAACGTGTCTGTTTGCTGAAATTTATCACTGTGACGTGTCGCTGCAGTTGAGTCTTTGCAGTTGTTCAAGTTTCGAAATGTTCAACTTTAAAGTTGCTTGGTCTCGTCTTGTGCGTGGCGTCAATAGGCATGCGCGTCTAATGCAGCGAGGATTTCAGAAATCTGTTCCTATTTCGAAAACTAGTGAAAATGCACCCAATGCTACTTCTAATTACTGTCACATTCTCTAGGTTCTATAATACATATACGAGTAAATTCAACGGCGGTTCCTCGGGTCGCGCGCAAACGTTTTGATCGATTGCGTAAGACTCAATCCGAACAAAATCTAATGGTATGACGCCTGCGGCGGTTAACGGATTATGAGGAAAAGATATAGTATTATATAAGGAAGACTATTTTGTGTAGAAGTAGCGAAACCCTACCGGACGGGCGGGAACAGACGAATCCTCCAGCGCAAATCGTCAACGACCCATTTTCTTCTTGTCTTTCTTATTCAGCATTCCACAGCAATAGCCGCAATGAGCGTCCTTGTACGAACGACATTCTAATTGTAGCTATTTAAAGGTTATGGGACAGCCTATTAGGAAAAGGATCTTCGTTCTAAGTAGCCGGAGCTGCTAGCATAGGAGCACACATATAGAAGATCAAAAGGGGAGTCAGATTAGCTAGCCGACACTTTGTGTAAGCAATAAAAATTACGCTCAAAATAACAAGCACCCTATATCTGAGCCGTAGAGTAACATTTCATTCTAGTGATGCCAACAGTGTTATCACTTCTGAAAATAAAATACCGACAAGTTGAGTTGTCAACCCACGAAAGGTTTAAGTTAGCTTGGGACCACTTCTGTTGCCGTATGACTGGAGCCTCATACTGACAGGATAGTTCTATTTAAGGACATTTCTATTGATATTCTATAGGAAACTCGATTATCTGTCGTAGGCCAAATTAGGCTTGGGTTAAGTGTTTTGCTCACTCGTCATTGTTTCAGAGTGTTATCTCGTATTGTGAGAAAACGCAAAGGTTCGTTCTATTGTTGTTTATATAATCTGCTACGAATCATCCGGATTTATGCACTTTTCTCCTGTTATCAGTATCGGTTGATCCTTTTAGCCACTTGATTCGGGTAATCATCGTTGGTCAAGCAGCGATGCTGTCAAGAAAGGATGACACGTCAGAGGATATGGATAATATCATATTAAATTTAGACAATATCTTCGTCAAAAAAACAAGGTTTATTTAGATAGGGAAACATAGAACTACGCAACTTTTTCCACACGAGAACACCGTCGTCTGGCCAATATAAGGCAAATCCTTACACTCAAAGTTACTGCGCTGGCACTATTTTTGCGAAAAAGGGCTCAGACTAATAGGTTTAAAAATTATTAAAAATATCCATTGTTCACGTACGATAGTCAAACACGCATATTCTATTTAATAAACATGAAATAAAAAACATAAATGTATAATAAATTGATTAGGAAAAGAGTCACAGTTTTTTAAATGAAAAACCCGCTTCAGTTTAAGGGTGTATGCACAAGATGACTCTGTATCATTTAAAACAAAAAAAAAAAAAAAAAAAACATTGAATTAATAGTTATCGAAAGCTTCTCGAACCAAAAATTCGGATCGCTGTAGAATCTCGTACTATGCGGCATTTTTATTTGGCGTTTCAATGATGACGTATGAAAATGATATCAAAATCCTCCATTTACAGTATGTACAATTATTATAACAGAGATCCTTTCATAAGGCCATAAAGAAGCTAAAATTGCAGCTGTTATAAATCAGATCATTATTTTCATCTGCAAGAAGACCCTATGAGTTGTTAATTATAAAATAATGATGATTTCAATTACGACAATTAAAGGATAATGAATAACTTTAAAAAAAAATTAAGCAGGAGTAACTCTGGGGACAACATTTTGGACATTTCATATTCATAGGATAGTTTTCGTGCCGTAATAATAACGGTAAAAGCTAAATATTCGAAGCGGCTTATTGCTAAACAAATATTCTACTTAATTTAGTAAGTTCATAGTTGAATTTTCAAACAGTCACTTTGCAATAATAGGTACCTGTTTTTGTCCTAGTATTCACTGTGGCCAGTGACTGGATGTCATATAGCACAGGGTTACCATTGGACAATACTTTGGCTTCAAGATCATGTTTTCGTTGCCGTTGTTACTAGCTACGTATAGATGTGGCTCAAAGTGATTTGGATCCTCGGTGAACATCGCTTAGCCAGGCCTGCCTAGACACCCATATGTAGCATGTCATAATCTATGACTCTTGGCAAACAGTAAACAATGCGAAGTGACTGTTTTCTGTGCACTTACGCTATCTGACCGGATTGTGTTCTCGATGTTTTTGTATTCGTGAATTTTTCATACAGACAGTACAGCCTTTTGATGTCCCTAGCAGTTTCACCTAAGGCAGCGGAGGCAACAAACATTTGTAAGAGCTACGAGCTCCGGGAAGCTTGGCATTAGAACGTAAAAACGCTTTGTCGCTCAATTCTGTTTGACTCTTTTTGGCGAGTCGGTATCCACTCATTCAATTCGGTGGTACACTTCGATGATTCACATTTACGAGCGTGTCCGATTCAAACTCTTGTTGACGTAAGCTCAAATCCGTTATTTCGGTGTCTCTGAATTCACTGACTCAACTGGTACTGTATCTGGTTCCTACGCTGCCAAGATCGACGCCAGCTAATGTTTCAGTGAAACGTATATGTTTATGTTTACACATACATATATGACGTGGAATCATAACAGAAATCCACGCTTCTCTTTGTCTGTCTGCGTACTGGTTCCCTTTTTATCGGATCCAACCCAAGAGACTTCAACGCCATTGCCCATAGAATCTGTCGTGTCGAAATCGCCTTTTCATGGTCCATTAGGTTTAGATCATCTTTCCTCGGGGATCTTTTCATCGCCATGATCGATCGGTCTGCAGAAGTATATATAATTATGACGTTGATGTACACGATTGGCCTAAGGAAGGAAGAAAGATAGGAAAGGAAGAAGGATAGAAAGTGACAAGGCAGCATAAATGGGAAGCTGATGAAAAGTATGCAGCGATATCGTTGACGCAGATGCAGAAGACGTCAAAAATGAGGAAAGAAGACTAGTAGACTAGCGCTAAGATCTTGGGAGCGCACTAAGTTCGCTAGCACAACTATCCGCATCGATATTGTCAACTTTAATATAATTCGTCAGTATTCTTATAGTAATAGGGCGATATATCATCTTGGTTCCTTCGAGATAATAATTCAAATGATCATCTATTGTAGAAGCGTATTTTATAAGAAACTGCTCGCACAGCTTGGGTCGGCTAAGGCATATGGCTTAGCGCTAATTTTATATAGGTGAACTAGATTAAACGTACAATTTATGCTACATAAGAAAAAAAAGACGTTATTTTTGACGTTCGACAAGACAAGCCCGAATTACCAAATTTATTCCTTTTTTTTTGTCGACAGCCAACTATGTAGTCTGGAAGTGTAATCCGTTCGTTGTTTCTATTTAATTACATGAACCATTCTTACCTGTTTATTATATATATAGGTTATTCCATTGAACTGGTATTTACTACATTTCCATAGGTTGACATTTGGTTAGCATGAAACGGATGAAGCAACGAATGAATCTGTCTGTCACCTCCATGAAATTTGCGTCATAAGAGGTAATTGCTTGACTTATTGTGCAAGTATGACGTCTTCCTGTGGCGCCAATCATATCATTTATGGGCCTGCTCTCGTTCCTTGAATTCCGACGTTGCCAGTGGCGTCATCGGAGTCAATCGAGAACGCAAACCCCATCATAGGCCACACTGATCTTACTAGAGTGAAAAATTTTTCGATGACCAGTTTCCTATCAGTAACAATTTATAGTAGCTGTTGCGTTTTCTTGCTGACACCTTCAGGAGAAAAGGTTCCACTTAAAATAAGAGCTTTATGTGAAGACTGGGTTCAGCTGCAAACGAGAAGTGCGGCTCAAGTTTGCTCAGGCCAGTGAAGTTCAAGTTAATCTGGAGAATATTAGCGACTCTTTGAATGCGTATAAGCTAAACATATACCAGATTAATTGGGTCTATAATACGGGTTTTTAGAATTCGGCTAGTTGTTCTTTTGCGTGCATTGTATTATAGCAACAAGTTTTACTTATTTACTGTGTTGAAGTACGTTGCTAACATGTGGGTTAAATTGGTTCAGCGAAATTGATCTGCGTATATATAGCATCATGTTATACTGTCGTACTAATTACTTTGGCGACAACGCCTTCTGCTGGCCTTAAGCGTCATGTAACTGTTTTCTATTACACTATACCATACATGACAATACAGATACATCCATCTCTAATGGAAGGTAGAGTGATTCCCTTACGATAACTGCATACATACCTATAAACAATACTAGTTCCTACTACTATTGCTACTACCTAGTTACTATTGCCTTTGAGCATCAGTTATCGTGTAAAATTTCCATTAAACAAGCAATGAACTAAAGAATCGCTAAAAAAGAATCGCCAGACTTCGTAGTAACTATACCTTTTATAGATGTCGCACAGTTAGTCCGAGATAAAAAAGAGAAAAAGGCTAAATTACGAGCGTATAGTAACAGTGATAAACACATTCACGTCTCATTTCTGGCAACCAACTAACTAATACGTCTAGGGATCTCTGATGGGTCGCCTTCACACGATGGCCTTCGTTTCTAGTTGCTTTCTCCCACTGTCTAGCAAATCCCTGCCCTTTAACTCGATGCAAAATAATTCATTTTCGTTTGGCGTTGCCTATTAATTTCGCTTTTTCGAACCTGCTTGCAAGATGAGCTCAGTACTGGATGGGGCGTGAATTAAAAACTCAGCGATTCTTTACGGAATACGATCCTTCTCTCGTGAAATAGAAAATCGACAAGCGTCTCTGAGTTCGAGCTCATTTCTATCGTCTTCACAAGTAGATAGAATTTTTCGACAATAGGTCATTAAAATAGAGCGTAATTGGAGTCAGTATCTGTATGTACGTAAACGAGTGAAAAGGATTCGATCTTCTCTAATGCTTCAAGTATCCTCCCCCCCCCCCCCCGAGTCCATGAACAGTCAGGGCGCAAAGCTCCGAAGCGCTGCAGCACATGATAAGCTAAAAGAACGGCAATGACTGAACCAGGTAAAAATGTCACGTTACCACATATGGGGAAGCTCACCATACGATGCATACCATTCTTCCCTAGACATGCACGTGCGTGTCTCAGGACATGTGTGCGGTCATGCAACAAACCACGTTAACATGTCGAACGAGTGTCTGTCGCATGCTGCTGTTCAGGATAATGTCCACCGATTCGGCAAACGGCAACCGGCAACTACCCGTCCTGCGGTACAGCACAGGCAGGCGTATAGGCGTCCGTCCAGCAGTAGTCATTGCAGCCTCATTGTGTCACAAGTGGTTGTGTGTCTGCATGTACGTGCGACGGGTCGGGCTGGGCCATCAATAAAGGGTTGCGTATGTCGGGGCATCTGACGGCGCATCCGTGCGTCCCCACATCGCCTTTCCCAAAAACTTCCCAAAGCTTCCCTCCCTACGACAACAAACATCGTTCCCTTCTTTCCTCCGCCGCCGTTATCACTTCTTCGCACCAACCTGTCGACGCAAACTGACGTCGCAGCGGATTGCCGGCGGCGATCTCACCGACATAGCACAGTACTACTATGGCTAGTGATGTTGTAGCTTGTAATCGGCATCTCCAGCGTCATCACGGTATTCGCACGTTACGGCGGGGTGCGGTGCGTGTGTACGGGCACCACCATAATTTACGGCTTGATGCTTCCTTTTATTATTGGGAGAAGAGTAGTGTAAAACGTCGCTAACGCTGATGACAGCGCCGCTGCATCCCGCAGTCGTTACCATTACTAGCAGTAGCAAGAGATAGCCGCGTGCTGTTGTTAGTCCCCGAAGATGCTAGAAATGACAACAGAATACGACTAAGCAGTGGTCTATGTGATTCGAAAGCTCAGGCAGAATGGAATGATTACGGCGATCTGATCGTCTGCTACGGAGCTCTACTGGCTTTCAAGATAGATGAACACTTGTGGACGGATCCGTAACTATCGCGTTCTCAACGAGGTCCTGCTGGGCTCAAGTTTGTCTTATTGGCGAAAGTAGATCGCGCACGACTTACTACTGCTATAATATGCTATCAAACAATGTACTGCTTCCTCTCACTGTTACTGTCTGTAGGTCGGTCTGCCTATTTTACTCGCACTGTTTTACCCAGAACAGAATAAATAATAGAGACACTTGATTAAAAACTGCTCTTTTTTGGGCTATCGTCCAATGTTGATTGCGTCTTAACCCACTTATTAGAAGTTATATTGTTGGCGCAGCCATGCAAGTACAGCATAGCCGCTAGCCACGGTTTTTGGCCAGCATTATCTAAACGATAAGCTGATTTAGATTTATGAAGAGATTTCATTCCACATAAAACTTTGTCCATTGTTAATTAATGCTCTCGGCTTGTGTCGCGGTGGCTTTCGTTTAGGGATTTGGCTGGCTACCAGTTTGTCAGCGCTCCGCAAAAGCTACACAATTCTATCATACAGCTTTTGACATCATATAAGATATGAAAGTCACCATCTTAGTAACGATATAGTGATGGCAGCCGACCTACTATCAAATGAAGCCAAATACTGTCTTAGAAGCAGTTCTGCTGGAAGCTAAAATACGCAAATAAAATTGGACGAAAACTGATGTTCAGACATGCGGCGGGAAAGAGGGCAATACAGCTCCTCTGAGATAAGTCCATAGATTTACGCGGACATATCTAGCGGTAAATAAAGACAAATCGTACTTCTGCTAAGTTCACGTGGCCTTGAGGCAGAATGGCACAGTTCTACAGCATGCTAAGGGAACGGCCGAATCAAAGATGTAAAGAGGGTTTACATGCCGCACATGTTGACACTGGTTTAGCATTCCTTTGAACTTACCTTTCTCTGCGCATATATCACGCTCTTTAATGCGTTCCTTTGATGCCCAACCTCGTTGGTATCTATGTCCCAGACCTATTCCTCCCGAAAGCAGGGATGGAGAAAGGATAACTTTATGTTGGTATTCGTGGTATTACTGCTCATATGATTCCATTACCGGGTCCAGTGACGTTCTATTTGTTTGGCAGTGTGAAAATCAAAGCACGTCTACTTATCGCAGAAATTATAATTTAAGTTATAAGAAGAGTGCTTTCTTCATTTAGAGAGTGCAAACTTCAAATCGGAACTTATTAAACTCTTGCATATTGGATTTTACATTTACCAAGACATTAAAAACACTTGTGTAAATTTATGTATAATACAATTTCCATCAATAATAGTGGTGCGTGCATAGAGGATCAACGAGAACAGCCATCGTCGTGTGTCATCAAACAACTGTGATGTTACTGCGTCTACTATCAATGAGTATTCTGTACCTTTCTGAATTGAATGAAGGTCCCACTTACATCTTATATTCAGTTGTTTGAACGCGATAGATCATCATTTTTGCTGGCGAGGAGAGAAAACAAAAAATCATACTCGATTCAACGTGGTGACCTAACGGAAAATAGGTTAATCAACGTGAAAACAAAAAAAAAGGAAAAGAAGTAAAAGCCTACGTCATAAAGCCTCCTTCTATTAGGTAGTAAAGGACATAGGAAAAACGAAATTCTACGAATTGCATAGTGGTCTCGAAAAAGACGAGCTGATATATCCTAAGGTACACAAATTTGATTGACGAGTATATTTACCCCTATATCCCTGTTGAGCCAATGTTTCTAGCTGTGGAATAATAATATCGATTTATTATATCGTTAACGCAAAGTAGTGATCATTTTAAGAAATAGGCTGGATATTTGCTCTGCATTTAATAAGAGATTTAGTAAGGTGACGCCGGACCAATGCTAATGACACTGACTGCAGGTAGCTATCTATAACCGGGTGAAGACCGAGAAGTTCAAGCAAGAGCTCTAATGAAAATAAAGACTAGGTCAACAATGATGCGTCTGTGGGTTGATTTGATCTTCTAGGGTCAAGAACGTATCGAGACGATATTTTCTTTATTTGCACGGTAGAAAAAAGCAAGCATTCTTCATCCTGCTACGAAGGCACAGCTGTGTACAGAGTAGAGAACATTTCGTGATGTCCTGTATACAGATATGCCGTTACAATCTAAAGCGGCTATAATTAACTCTATCATTCATTCAAGTGATAGGTGCGAAACAGCGCATCTGGCGAAATCGATTAGTTTGATAATGCCAAACAAACGTATCGGTAGAGTACTTCCAGCGAACACCAATGCGATTAATGTGTATATAATGTTCCGTATGCTGTGACGCGTTAGACTGCGACTGGCTTTCATTGCCCTTCCTTCACTATGGCGTGCGTGTCTAACTTACTCTCGCTGTTCCATTCAACTTATTCGAGCCGACTAACGTCCAATGACATGTTTCGTTGGCTTTTCCCAACGCCGATAACATTTATGCCATTGTGCGAGTGTGAAGTTCAGTGACAAAGCAGCCTTTTGCTCTCGCTGTTGTCCTCTCCTCGCCCGCGTACCTCGCGCCTCCTTCTCCGAGGAGACGTCGCGCCAGCGATCATTAGCAAATATATGTATCGTCCAGTGATGACGACGATGGTTGTGTATATCTTCTCGAGCATCAGCAACCAGCAGCGTCAGATACACGCTGGAGACCGAAAGAAAGATCGATGGGGTTTACAAAAAGCAGACGTGCATTTGCAGCGCGAACGGAAGTCGTAAAGTTACAATGTAGTGGTAGAAGCAGCGGTCGTAGTTGCTTCTCTGAAACGTCAAAGCGCATACCGGATGGAGGCGTTTCGCTTCCCTCGTGCCTTCTGCCTTCTTCCGACCCTGGTCCCCGTCTAGACGTAGTTGTGCTTGTGCTATAACTACTAGTTACGTTGTTAGTAACTGCTGTGTCTGTTGCTAACGTCAAAGCCGTTCGTCCTTTGACGTAGCTCCGCACTATGATTTTCATCCGTCCTGCCCTCTCATCCTGAAACTCTCGTTTTTCTGTACTGTATTTTTCAATTTCTCTGTTCCCATTCGCAGATCATGTTCATGCTTGCACGCAGCTCATGCGCTTATTTCGCTTTCGCCGTACCAATGTACTTACAGTCCCTGCTGTTTCTTTTCTTTCGCCAGCATTTCTCTTCCCACATAAACTACGCTTGGTCGGCAACCGCAATGTACTCAATGGAGTAACAATAGCTGAATGCATGTTTCCTACGCGTCTCTCCCACGAACATCATCGGCCTGCACGGATCCGCTTGTGTCGTCCACCACCATTATCTAGCAGGTTTCAAATACGAAACAGCCTAGTTTATCTCTTTTAAGTCTGCCAGAACCACTACTGCTCTTAGAAGGTAACACCGCTTCAAGTAGGCAGGCCAACGACAATGTCGGTTCGGGTCGCGTCGTCCGCACGCTTAGTTCGCTATCCGTCGATCTGTATATGTGACTGCGCGTTTGTGTTCGTATTTCTGCGTATAGGCATACGGAATATGCTACAACGTTTGCCTGCGGCACTTGCTCGACCGAAGATGACGTGGAAAATACGATAGATTTAGCATGCGCATCCTGTTTGTGGACGCTACAGGACAGTAGCCGGCCAACTGACGGCTGCCTCCTTCTGCTGATGGTGGTGCTGGACCCAGCGTTGCTTTTTGCTGACGTGTCCGCTTAATTGTAGATCACATTGAGGAAGAACGCAGGGATAATGGCAGTGAATAAGAGGAAACCGGACGTCGCCGAATTGGCAAATGTCTGGTGATCGTTGTGTGGCCTGGATTACAAACATTGCGCTTTCGACCTGCCGTGGACAACTGGCGAGTCACCATCAATCCGTCGAGGGCTAAGCATCGATCAGTTATTGTTAGTCACTTAACTAGTCCGGTAACAACTTGCGCCGTTTCATGCCGTGTTTGTAATGTGTGCGCAGCCAAGGTAGTGTCGCGTTTTCGGCATGGAGCGAACGATGGAACGCTTGATTAGTTGCTTGTGACGCTATTTATGTATTGCAGCTTGTTGATAATTACGTTTATCGAGTAGGCGACAAGCTCTGCCTGGTAATACTCGTATGGCTGTATAGCACTGGTTTGTCCTTCTCCTTGTAAGGTGCTCATTCTATCACATTGCTTCACAGGACAGGCACTGGAGTGCACGATTGCAGTATATGAAATGGCACGCGGCAGAGGGCCTGCCAGGAAGTACGTCTGCCGCTGATCAGAAGTAAAATGCTTTGATCTGAGACAGATACAACACGTTTAACGCGACATGATGCTAACAGTTCGTAGTCGACATAGCACGAAATACGCATGTTTGTGCCTTCGTTTTCCCACATGAGCATAACTGCCCTGCCAAAAATTGAATAAACCTTGTCCGTGAAGGCACGTCCTAATGCACCAAACAGACGGACCGCACTGTGGATTATTCATTCTTGAATGGGCTACAATGCATTAGTGCACGCCGTCAAGTTTCTGTTCACGGCGTGTTCTGTTCTCCGTCTTACCATTCTTCCTATTTACATGAGCATCTCAATACCGTTGATGCATAGTGGCTGAACGAATCGCACATTACGGTAGTCCAGGCACAGCAGCAGCGGGAACGCCAACGCCAGCAGCAGTAGTAACATTATGCACAGTGACTCGAAGACGATCCATCTGGTCGCGTAGTAACAAGGCCGGTCCCAGCTGATTATTGTTGCTGAGGGAGGAAGCTGTACAGATGCCACCGGGCATCTGTAGCCGCCTCAGCATAACGGCACATTGAACGAAATTTTTCATTCTGTTTTCCACTTAAGACCATTCGGAGCAACGACAGAGATTCTGAGCCGTAGCGGGAGTGGTAACGTCGACACCGTCGCAGTTCACAAGCGGCGACACAAGTAGAAGATGTGACGTCAAGGGCCACAGTTGATCTTCGACGAAACGCTGTTCACATTCACTGGAAAAAAAAAAACATGGGAAGATATTGTTATAGAGAAAAAGAGAAAATTAGAAAAATAGGCAAAAAACTGAGTCCCCGAAAGTGCTCACAGCATACGAGTAGCGAACTACCGATTGTTCCTGTAGAGATATAGAAGTAAATACATAAAATAGTCGTTTGGAGATACACGTAACAGTGATAGAAATGCATTGTAATGTAACTCGAGCGGTTTCATCACTTATCTCGACCCCATGGCCATGAGCACTATACACCAACATGATAATATTGTCCACTTAAGTAAAACATGTGCGTTGTAGGGTTTGGGGTTTGGGGGGGGGGGGGGGGGTAGGTGCATACGACTTCGCAACCAGGCGCTTTCTCAAACATTGGATGGAGAAGTGTGAAATTATTTCCATGTTCACTATCACTGTATCATCTTATATGTTGTGTTTCTCTTTTTTTTTTTTTTTACCGACACTAACATAGCCAAATAAGGTGGCTGATGTTATTTTTCTAGTAGTTTTTTTTATGTATCAAGTAATGCCAGCTTTCTGTTCAATTCCTTTGTTGTCAAAGTGAAAATCAATGCGGTTACAAACAATTTTTCGCATAAAGCTCATTGCGCCTCAGCTACATATTCCACTAGGATTATTCTGACTATTTTTTCTGAAAATTAATTTTTTCTAAACGAATTTAGCAGCAGCTAATTTTTTACTATCTAATACCGCCACCGATATTCCCATATCTCGGGGGCGCGAGATTGCAGCAGCGGTGTTAGGTCGGCCAGTAAAAAGCCTGTCGGGTGTGGGGCGGAAAAAAAGAACCCGGTAACCAGTTTGCCTGCCTGCCTGCCTAACAGATTTTTTATACCTTGCATTAGGGCCCCATGCATGTTCCTTAAACCTTGTTGCTACTACTGTGGCCCATTACTAAGAGAAGCTCTAAAGCTGGACGAACACCCTGAGAGACAAGCAGTGGTTTGTCTTTTGTTGGCCCGTTTATCCTATGGTAACAACATTGCCGGAAATCAAAGAAATTAAGAGAAAAGGTGAGCTAGTATGAAATGAGCATTCTTCATCGTCGAAGGATAGAACAAGTCAATGTATTCGCAAGATAGGCTGAGTTCTCACGATGGCCCCTTCTGCTATTGTCAGAACAACAGCAACAACGAACCGATAACGCTTCAGTCGATGCTCAGACGACTACAGAGTTTCGTTTAGTATTTGAGGGAGGCGTTAGGGGGCAAAATGACTCAGCTGTGCAAGCCAATTTATGGTCGTAGAAAATCGATAGACGATGTTAATTATTATAAATAGGGCGAGGTCAATACAATGTATTGCTTTTTTTCATTATAGACATGGTATCGATACAACGGTACAGATGTAAGCAAGATAAAATTAGATATCTTATTTTGAAGTGTATTCATAAAATGAAAG